>NW_023397241.1:1082465-1244965 GCF_011125445.2 Fundulus heteroclitus | reverse complement strand
TCTGTTGTATTTAACCTTAGACAGGGAGAACAAATGGTTCTCCCAGATAAGGCCGCAACAAAGCTTGCTACCATGTTTGTTTTCCACCCCCATGTTGTAAATTCCTGAATCCTTCTGACCCAACCCTCCTGACCCCCTCTTTGATGTGTGATAATAAAGGCAGAAGGACAGAGATGACCCGGCGCAGACGATCTCAAACTTTCAGGGAGTAACAGTTCTCCGTTTGGGTTTATCTTTTGTCCTCTTCTATAGAACAGTCTAAAACTTGTGTTGTGTGCTTTTCGTTCTAGGATAAAATGGGTTATTTATAATAACCCTATCACAGTTCCGCTTGGATTTTATTTACTGCACAGCATAGATATGCTGTGCGCGCTGAATTCAGATGCTGTGCGCGAACGCAGTTTAGAGGGAACACTGCTTTGGTGCGTCAGAGTCAGTTCCTGTATCGGTCATGTGACTTTCCCATAGCGATACACGCATCGACACGGGTTTTGCTCTATCAACTCGACGCATGTGCCGACGCATCGGCGTTGCCGTACCCATCACCAGCATGTGAAACCAATTGTCAATCAGCGTTGCTTCTCAATTGGACAGTTTGATTTCACAGAGGTGTGATATACTTGGAGTTACATTGTGTTATTTAAGTGTTACATGTTAGTCCATCATATGTTACAATCACTGTACTGCTATTGTCAATTTGCACACACTTCTCTCAGGAATATCAAATTGCACAAGACTCAAAAATCATTGCACAAAGCACCATATTATCTCACTATTTGTGATTCATGAAGGACGGACTAATCTATGGAACATGGCTCATCACCTGTGAAGGGACTGATATGAAAGCCCTCAGACTTTGAAACAAACTTTTTTTTAATATATTTTGCACACTCAAATGTGGGGGAAAAAAAGCTGTACATATCTTTGTCTGTTTTTTTTGTGCGTCATCTAAGCCGGTGTATGTCCTAAAAAGAATTTCACCACAGTAATATGCGGTGAAAAAAAGAATCAACTCCTGCCACTACATATACTTGCATATTCATATGGTCTTACAAAAAACTTTTCTGTACACACAAAACATTTCGGTTTGCTGCCATTATCCTGACAAGTGTCAATATTTTGATTAGTTTCTCTTATGTACCACCTGCATCCATCATATGGTCTGTTAATTGTTAGTAATATATTCCTGCTGCTATTTGGGTTTACACATTTGGTTTGCTGCAACATTCCTGACAAATGACAAATACCAACATTTGTAAAGTTTCACATTTGTTTTCTGTTTTTATTTGAAACCTTGAAATGAAATTTCGTTCAAATGTACATTGTGAATGTGAAGTTGAATGACAAAGTTATGTCTAACTCTATATGTCTGTCAGAAGAAGAGCTCATTAGACATTTTGGAGATAAAGCCAAATAGGCCAGACTAAGATTATGTGTACATGTACACAGGAGGGATAGTGTGTATATCGTTAGAAGAATGATGTGGCTGGAACTGCCAGACAGGGGGCCCAGAGGAACAAAGAAAGATTTTATTGATGTAGTGAAAGAGAATATGAAGATGGTGTCAGACATGATGCAGAATATAGGTTTAGATGGATACAGATGACTAGCAATGTCTACCTGAAAGGGAAAAGCCCAGAGGGGAGTAATGTAACTAATCAATTCAGAACGTGTCTGTCAATCGTCCTGTGTATAATGGATTCAATCATTTATTTCTGTGTATAAACCAGAAATTTGTCTTTAAAAGTGCCTTGACATCTGAATTTTAAACATGGGAAAAGGAATAAGACATTGAAATAGCATATCTTAGGCCCTGTGGCAGACTTTGTAAAGCACATAAAATCAGACAATTATGAAAACCAGCATTTAAGAAAAAAAATCTTTTAATAACTCCAAAGTCATACACAAACAGCTGGTAAGAAATGTAGATAATTATAACTTTCCTAAAAATAGAAGTTAGATTTATAAGAGCAGAATTACTTTGCCACTCTTTTGTTTGATATAAAAAACATTGGATTGAAATGTGCAAGCAATGAGTTTTGCAAGGAATTTTAGTCTAGCTAAATATTAATGAGTTGACAAAGATCAAGCAATGATCATAATTCCTAAGGAATGTGGACTTCATCTGCATGTAGATATTCTCTTTGTTGATCTTTTTTCCTCTTCCAGTGTGCCGCTTAGGTAGCAGTTTGGGCAAAAAAAAAATCTTTTTGGTTCTTTCATTTTTCAAATCATTGAGCACAAAAATGTCTAATCAGTGTCAATATTAAAGAACAGTGTGGTGATGCAGACAATCAAATAAGTTTGTGGTTTGTTCTTGGAAGTAGACTAAAACAATATAACATTTCTACCAGTAGATAGATTTAGAAAGGCAATATGGGGTTTGGCAGCTACTTTGAATACAAACTGAACTATATAACAAAAAATTTGACCTGAAGAATTATTGTTGACTCTTACCAATTCTAGCACTTATTTTAGAATGAACTCAACATATTTATAATTTGTAATATTTGTAAAATTATTATTGGTGAAAAGATGCAAAAGGCAACTGCAGAGAAGCTAATATCTAAAATACAATACTTACAAAGCACTAGGTGCCTTTAGTTTCAGACTGAATAAGGTTACCCATTATGCTTTTGAGATGTCTTGGATAGATCAACTGCAAGGTAGATGTTGCAGAGCCTGATGTTAACTGTGAAGAGGGATAGGTCTCAGAATTGGTTTCTCTCTAGTCTAGTGTTTAACAGGGATGTGTTTATTGCCTGTCTCATTTATCTGCATTATGTGTGGAACTGGAGGTAAAGCTTTTTCTCAAAACTTTCCTATTTATAAGACCCAGAACACAAAAACATAATCCACGAGTGTGCCTGCAGCAGATTAAACCAGAACTCTGCAGGAGACTCACTGGAGGATATGTGCTCTCAAATTCACACAAATTATGAAATTTCTGCCATATAAACAATCCTATCACACAACCAAACAACATGAATCTTCCATTTTAACTGAAATAAAAAATAGGAAAGGTGTGCTCACTCAACTCAGTCAGTTGGCGAGGTCTGTAATGTCCCACATTTCTACCTAGACTAATCACTTTACTTGTAGTCTGCAACTCTCACACAGTCAAGACAACATCCTTCATTCCCATTTGTAAAGTTTCAACATCTTCTCTGTAAGAGAAGCCAGAAAGTTTTCTCCATTCACAGAAAAGGGGCTGATGTCCAACACTGGGAGGTCAGCTGGAAGCTTCTGAAGCAGAGAGCCACTTCCTGCATCCCACACCTGGGGAGATGGAAAATAAATTACATTGGTTTCAAGTGCTGGACTGGTAATGTGGCAATATTAGGCATTTTTGTAAAGGGTTGATAGAACAAAAATATGTGTTTTGTTCCAATGGCTTTTGGTCCTAAAGGCTTTTTGGACATCTTTTGCAGTAGATAAAGCAAGTACAACAAAACGTTCCTCCAAAAAACAGTTAAAAACCAGGATAATCTATAAATCCATATATGCTTATAAACTCCTTAGAGTTTCACTCAATGTGATTTAAACACAAGTATCTATGTAACAACTTACAACAGGCAGAGCTGCATGCAGACAGGTAAACAATTCTAACGTGGGTACTAGAGATCAACAGATATAGGTTTTTTAAGGCAAATACAGATTATTTTGACATCAGGCATACCAATATGTGTGGCCAATTTTTTTGGGCCGATTATTAAAGCCAATTTTGCTTTTGTTTTTTCGTTTACATGGGAAAAATAACACAATGATAACAAACGTTACAAAAGTGTCAATTAAACCAAAAATAAAAATTAATTAAAAGGAGCATAGTTTTGGAGTTTTTGCAAAAGTCCCCCCCTCTGCCAAGACATTAAAATGACACCAGTGTTGTGCATGGGAGAAGAAAAAAGCATCTGCTGTTGCAACTGCACAGCTCTTTTATTTAGAGGTGTCATGCATTCTAAGATAAAACGACTATAGATATTGAAGTTAGCCGGTGTTCTCCTGCTAATGCATCAATGACGGTGGAGACGCAACAAAGAAGCCAGGTGAGCGAGAGTGTACACCGTGTCACAAAGAATACGACCCTGATCACCCTCTCATGAACTGACTGGATAAAGCCTATAGAGGCAACTGCAAAATGGATGGAAACTCGTTTTACATGCCAGGCATGTATGAGGAGGGGGAAAAAGACTTAAACTTGCACAAAGCTAAAAAAAACAAAAAACATTAACAATGGATAGCAAACAATGTAGAACACTTAAATATATATAACAATAAAAATAAACACTTAACTGTTTGTGCACTTTGTGTATGAGCAGGGTGTCTTTGTTGTACAAATTACCTTCCTAATAACATTTGTAAACAGCAATATAACAAAAATATAAACAAATGTAAACAATCAGAAGATATTCTCAGTAAGGTAATTTCCATTGATGACCTGGTGTAAAAAACCCCACCAAGATTCAGTTTGATTTATATACTAAACAGCTTTTTGTACTTAAAAAGTTTTATTTTTTAAGTACAAAATACTTAAAAAGTAAAAAATGTAATAAAAAAAAAAACATCATGTTTTATTATCCAATCTATTGGGCCTGAAAGAAGCTGTCAAAGATGTATACAGAGAGGAAGACATGCGTACAGACACACAGAGCACTCGTAGCCAATCTACACCACTCTGTCACATCTTTCTTGCTCTGACAGTCTTGCTTCAAATAGCGTTGCGACTCAAATTAAACTTAATGAAAGTGTCACAGCGAGATAACAGTTTCTTGTTCATGGAAGGAGGAGAAAAAACACTAACGACCGCTTCATATGGACATTATTTTCTGGAAAGCTAGAGGCTGTGATTGGTGATTGTTTTCAAGCGCATACATGATTCTCTATGGCAATGCCCACTTATGCTGCGTTTGCAGCTCACGAGATGGAGATCAGACATGGGTTTTTAGACAGTGGGAAATGAGTTTTATACAGACTTTAACTGGCTCAACCATGATTTAAAAAACAATGTTAACACGCGTGTTTCAGTGGCAGAGTAAAAGTAAAAAACAAAACAAAAAAGACCCGCACCACTCGGCTGCTCCGTTCTCAGAGTGAAACAGAGCTGTTTCCTCCTAGTCACAGTGACAGACATTCAAAGGGAAAATACAGCTAAATTAGATGGTTAAAATTCAGTCAAAGCTGAAAACTTACTATTGTTGTTGGCACTCAGTCTTACATTACCAGCTACTCTCTACCAGGGAGAGAGCAGCAATGTATGCGTGTTTCATGTGACGTCAAGGCATGGCAGCTGAATGCACTAATAGATTGCCCAATTTATGCACTTATTAGCCAATAACAATACAAGACAAAAACGCCAACATTGGCCAAATATAGACTAGCCAATAAATCAGTTGACCTTTAATTTACAACAACTAAACACTGATTAAACACTTTTTACCTATTATTATAATACTTAGATAAACCATCTGCAGCACAGAAAATGTTTTATAAAAAAATTTATTCAAATAAAAAACTAGTGTCCAAACGATTAAAAATTTTGATCGCGATTATTCTCATAATTTCAACAATAAACTCGAGACTAATCGCAAATTAAAGGCATACTATGCAACATTTTTCAGTTAATTAATGTGTTCCATACCGTTTTGGATGATTAAATGAGTCATTTCAGGTCGAACAAAGGTTTTCTCGGCCGCCCTGGTGGTCTGTGGGGGAAATACCGCACTTGCAATAGCGTACCGTGCACGTGACGTCACCGTCTCAATAGCAATGCCCCTTTTGCCGCTTAGGTAGGGCATACAGGTAGAGAACGCCCGTAGCAACCAGCTATTACACGCACAGAATGTAGCCCAGGCTTCATAAGCTGTTACATGTAAAAGTCTGTTGTTTAGTTTGTCTGAATGTGTGAGAGAGAGAGCTGGCATTTATGGGGTTAACTCAGCCGTACAGCGCAGAGAGAGACGGGCGCGTCTCAGTACTGCGGCTGCGCACAGCGCTCTGAGAGACAGTTGGAAGGAGGACACATGTTCCGGTTGCACGAGAGGCTCTCTGCTTCGGAAAAAGAAAAAAAAAGTTAATACATAAACTTAGCGGTTGAAAAAAACCTCGCAAGCAAATTCCAGGATTCATATTTGATGTTGCCTACTCGGCGGTGTGTTTAATATGCATTTTGAGCGATGTAACGCCGAATAAACGTGTGCTAACGTCAGCACCAATTAGCCGCTAACTGCTAATGTTGATACCATATGCGTTAGCCGTTAGTGTAGGAGCCAGGATGAACTATCATTGAACTCAGCTAACAGAGCTGACGAATTTTCTAAGTCCTAACATGTCAGGGTAGTTCAGATAAATTGCTAGGTAATTATTTGTGAATATCATTTATTGAAAGTGGTGTGTGTATTGTATGAAAGGAGAGGGTAATTTGAGTATTTTATTTCATTTACACTGTTGAAGTAAGACTCAAATGAGAATTACCTATTTTTGTTAATTCATTTAAATTGATATATAGGTCCTATTTGTGTTATTTATTTTAATTAAGGAGTTATGGCCTGTAGTATTTTAATTTTCGGAATAAATGAATGAATGTGGCCTGTCCTACAGGTCAGGTTTTTTTTTTTCTGAGATAAGACTTGGTGACTCTTGACGCGGAGGAAGAGGCATCAGCGACACCAGTGGTCCACAATAAAAAAAAGATACCAGCGTTGGATAGCTATCGGGCTGATCCCAAGCATCTGTTGGAGTGACGGGATCCATAGAACTAGATGGCGAGCCAGAACTGAAGGAATAAGAACTGAACGACTCTCCCAAACCTGCGGTGTTAGGACAGAGTGAAACGCATTAAAGGGCCCCAACGATACCAAACAAGAACTAAACTGAGCTCATATTTTTTTTTCTAATTTTCTTTATTTTATATTGTGCGCACTTTATTTCTTCATATTGTTCATATTGTTTACATTCATGATTAACAATACATTTTTGAACATAACTTGTGTGTGAGTGTGGTCAATGTTGATGTTTCATCCTGGGCTCCGTGAGTGTTACCTTAAATTTCTGATAATTGGTCCAAAACTGTGAACCTGAAACCCAAAATTACATTTAATTCTTAAAAGAAATAAGAGGTGGGTTACAAACAGAACCAGCAATATGACCGACTTTGCAGCCATTAAACTTTCCCAAGACGATGTCCCAGGCGAACGGTTTACTGGTCGCACTGTCGAAGAACACACCAACCTTCAGCTCAAACGATGGCTTGAGTGTCGAGGGCTTAAAAAGACCGGAAAACGGGCCGAGTTGATTGAACGGTAAGCTTTGTTTTTTTTTCCTGCACGGCGGTCATGGCGCATCAAAGTCTGAAAGTTTAAGCTCCAACCCCCGGAATTCATTGGAAAAGTTGAGAAAACTCTCCTGGTAAATTTTTTTTTCAATTGGACAACATTTACCCCTCCCTCATCGACCTTGAAGTTTCACCCTGAGGATCCCCGAGAGACACTTTTCATCAGGGAATAAATAGAGCGTATAAGGATTAAAATGAGAATGAAAACAAAAATTAATAAAAACAACAATCCTTGAAAACAAATATATTATAAATGGTTACCCACTAATATTACACATATTAAATGTATTAAACTTTAACAAAAATCCTAAGCAAAATGTCTTTCTCCCTCGCAGGCTGCCGCTTCTTCTAAAACAAACAAAAAAGTTTGTAGCGGCTGTAGCCCAACGTAAATCAAGTGTAAAACTGCAGTATAGTTTTACACAACATGGAAGTATAATTTTGGTTCCATGAACACAATTTGAGTACTCCCCGATTCTGTGCCCTTCAAGGATCCACAAGGCTCCTAGGGAGTCCTAGGCCCGTCCGACTTAGTGCTCCTGCTGGGCCGCCACACCAGCAGCCACGGTCTTCTTTATGGCTATCGCGTGGAGTCCGGGAACTCCACGCGATGACGAGAGACAACTTGGAGGAGAAATTGCAGTTGCTCCTCATCCTGGATGAGGGCAACTCCTCGCTCTGTGTGGTCGTTGATTACCACTATCCTCTGCACGAAGGCCGCGGCTGTCAGGAAGTCCTCTCCATCCAGGTGTAGAGGAAGCCGTCATCCAGCACAGCTTCTGGAAGAACCGGCGCGTGTTGGTTGATGCAGCGAGTCCAGAGACGGCTTGGCTGGGCAGCTTTGGGCGCTTCGCTGGAAATTCATCTCCCACTGTGGTGTGAAGTGAGGTGAGGATTTTCCTCTTCTCCTCCAGAGTGACCAGGGGGTCAAAGAGCGCCAGAGCGACAAGCTCCTCCAAGAGGTACCACAGGTGCCCTTGCAGCTTGGTCAAAGCTGCCTTGCCCACGTCCCGGTCGACGTCCATGTAGGTTGTCAAATCTTTCAGCAGTTGCAGGTCATGTCAAGGGGCAGCTGTGGCTTCTGGAGCCAGTGTCCAGGCTTTTGTGTACAGGCGACTGATGAAGACAGAGTCCTCCCTCGCTGTGAGCTTGAATTGGCTCCGGAACATCCACACCTTCAGTGCATAGATGGCTTTCGACATCCACCTTACATGGTGCATGGATCCGGGGGCTAGAAACCTTACTCATCATGGGGGGACCTGGCCAAGGAATGGTAAATGGCTTGTACTTGTATAGCGCTTTAACTAGTCTTGACGACCTCCAAAGCGCTTTACACTACAGTTCAGTCATTCACCCATTCACACACACATTCACACCCTGATGGTGGTGAGCTATGTTAGTAGCTACAGCTGCCCTGGGGCACACTGACAGAGGCTAGGCTGCCATGCACCGGCGCCACCGGGCCCTCTGACCACCGCCAGCAGTTAATGCGGGTGAAGTGTCTTGCCCAAGGACACAACGACAGAGATAGTCAGAGCGGGGGATCGAACCGGCAAACCGCCAATTGCAAGATGAACTCCCTAACCTCTGTGCCACGTCACCCCACAAAGAAGGAAGATCACAGTCAATTCCAGCAGCTCCCGGTAGTCGTCCCGGAGGCCCTTGTGGTTGCAGAGGGTGCTCTGGAACCAGTTCTTGTCCACATGGTCCAGCAGAGGACGCACATGGGGGTGGGAATCTCTGGACTCAAACTGGCTCTGATCAATGAATTTCCAGTGATCTTGGAAGCGCTTAAACAGGGTCAGTTTTGGAACTGACGTGGGGCCCATGACCATCGTAAAAGCCGCAGCGAGGAGCAGCTCAAGGACATGATGGTGGCACGCGAAGTACAGGAGATCTTTTTTGGGCTGCTGTTCAATCAGGACACAAGCCCCATTGTTTCGGCCAGTGTTGGAGGCTGTTGTGTCAAACAACATCCCACCGATGCGCTCAGTAAGGTCCCAGTCTTCAAGTGCCCTGACACAGATCGACATATCACATCAAAAGTGATGATTGGACATTACAGGAGTGTTTCAAAGTTTAGCACATGCCGATACGTTGTCGTTCTAATGTCAGCCACCACGGGGCACTGAGGCTAAACTTCAAGGTCGATGAGGGAGGGGTAAATGTTGTTGGAATTTGAAAAAAATTCACCAGGAGAGTTTTTTTGACTATTGCAACGAATTCCAGGGGTTGGAGCTAAAAAAAGATGAATTCCAAAATTTACCCCTCATTAAGGACCACCCTAATGTATATGTTTAATGTTTGTCTTATTTGAAATGTTTTTGAGTAGGCTATCCTGGTAGCAAGGTATCATGTTAGCGCCTGCTACCATGATAGCCTATATGCTATCATGGTAGCAGGCGCTTCATTATTAACATGTCGGCCACCAAAATACTCTTACCTGTTCACTACTTGATGTCGCTGGAATTGGGTCAGGATGTTCTTCGGTGGGCCCTTTCCTCCGACAAAATGCTTGCCACATATGTAGGCCGACCGCACCGGTGTACTCAGCGCACACATTTCTCCTTGGCACTCTTGAATTTCGGGAAAGTAATGAAGAAAACATCCTTCATATGCGGCCGATCAGCGTACCTGGAGTCGCTGTTGCACGTTCCATAGCAACAATGTTTAAAAACCATGGTCTTAGATTTGGAAAAAGCAGTCGTTTTAACGAGTAAAACCTAGGCTAACGCACGTCTCTTTTACAGCGAAACAGCGGCGGACTATGTAAGTTTGCCCTACTGCGTACCACGTGATGTGACGTCATCGTGACGTTACGTTTCTAAAAATAGCTCGCTCGCGGTACGCTATTGCAAGAGCCCTCGGCCCGCACCCACAGGCTCAGAAGTCTCGTGCAAGACCGGTCTTGCTTTACGGCGAGAACTCCATGTGTTTTTGCCCTGCCATTCACTATATGCACGCGCGAAAGCAACAACAAAGAACCGCGTGTTAACGTCAAATAAACATGCAAGCATATCGAGTTTTATTTTTATTATTATTATTTTTATTTATTTATTTATTTTTTTTATGTTGGCGAGACGCGGCCGCCTCGCCAAGATAGCGCTGCAGGAAACCCACTGTTTGTACTGCCGTTTTTTCGACTTTTCGTTGCGTTCGCCTGTCTGCTAAGCTCAAAACAACCGCGCCTGGCTTGACGGAGGAACCAGAACAGCTGAGCATCTTTATGACAGTGCACTTTTACTTTCGCCCTCTGGGGGGAGCCTCGCTGGAAAATCAACCCCGGTTGTATAGTATACCTTTAATCAAATTAATCACATTATTTCTGAAAGTGCAGTATCCGATTTGGGATTTTCAATATGCAATTTTGCAATAAATGACACGAATAAAAAACATGCTTGTACCAAAAATATTTGTAGTTTTTATTTTCAAGCAGTTTTCAGAATTGGAATGAAAACATGCTGGTGCCAAAAAATGTTAAACTCTGGCCTATAATGGCTAAATCACTAATCAAAACGCCTTGATGTTTACACAATGTGTAAATAAATAAATATTTTATGCCAAAATATTTTTTTTACCTCTTAAACAAAGAAAGACATGGTATTAAGCATTGACATATAAATAAATACTAATTTTACATTTTAATAAAGTCACAAGTTTTCTTTTTTTCATAAAGCCTGGAAAAATATTTTAAATTTTCAGGTAATTTCAGAGTCTTACACTTTTCTTGCAATTGGGCCAGGAGCTTAGTACCCTTGAAAGAGACAGTTTAGCAAAGCTTGCAACTCCAGGGTACTTTGTTTGGCAATGTGATTCAGCCTTAGTTTGTCAAATACAAAGAAAACAAATTAATAAGCATTAAAGTATGGTTTATGGGTTGGGTTTCTGCAATGTTATCAGCTTGTAAAAACTCATCTTCAGAACCAATCTCTGCTCGAAATGGTGATCTGCACCACAAAATCTACTTTCAGCAGTTATCAGCAGTTATTGCAACCATAAACTGCAGAAAATACGGGCAGAGTTGCTCCCTCTGCCTTTACTCCCGTCAGCTCCTATGTCAGTCTAGAGGAGGATGCGCTCCAGCAGATGATCAGGTGGAGGGATATTTCAGATGGTTATACTCACTGTGTCTCTAATGCGGCAACGCAACTTACATTAGAGCCCAAATAAGCGATTTCACTTTCAGAAACAAGCCCAAAAAAACTGCAACCCGCAACTCATAAAATTTTCCAGCGACTTTAGAGAAAAGAAGTCCAAAGTCGCATGAAATAAGCGGACTTAGCAACAGTGGACGCGGGTCTGTTTTGCTACAGCCTCTAGCATTCTTGTAACTACAGAAAACACGAGCGTAAAAAAAAAAAAAAAAAAAACAGTCCAGAGCGCTCTGGAGAAAAAAAAAAAAAACAATATTAGCGCGTCACAAAAAATGTCACCGTTATGGTCTAACAAAGTTAACGCGTTAATACCACATTAAAACTGACAGCCCTACAAATACAAATCATCAGTCCACAGGAACAAGGAATTGATACCTTGACTAATTATAACCAGAAATTACATTTGCTTGAGTTGACACTTCAACCTCTACAGAAGTATTTTTAAACTCTAGAATCTGTACTTCTACTTGAATACTTTTGACACCTCTGCCTAGTTCACTCATTTAGTGAGATCAAATATAATATGTAAATGCATGAGGCAGTAAACTCATGTAATGCCATTGGTCATAGCAGTACTTGTTAAAACTGAAACTGTATTTTTACATTTTACTGTAGTTTTTGTGTGAACTTGACCAAATTTTAAACTAACTCTGGAGTTTTAACAGTACAGTTAGAACAAGCAGTTTTTCCCCTGGCCTACCTCAATGTCGGAGTGAGGGAAGTAACAATGACAAGCATCAATGATAGGTGAAAAAAACTAACAAAACCTTTGTCTTGTTAATTTAGAAGTTTTTGTTATCCAAAATTTTATTTAAAAGGTGCCATGACATTACTGTATAAACCATTTCATGTAGTTGATATCGCTGCAATTTTAAATTCTCCAAAGGAATTTATGAAAAAAAACTTTGGCTTGTTGTTTTGACAGGTGTCCCTCCTCAATAGAAGGGTTAATTGCGCTAATGATATGCAGCTCTACCAAGTTGACTTTACCCTAAGTAAATTAGAATATTTTTTAAAATAGCAGAATGAGAAAAAAAAAATATTGAGCAAGCACAACCACAGAACTTACCATGGTGGAGTTGGAGGCCTCATCCCCAGCGCAGACCAGCAACCCACGTCCATCTGGATTCCTGAAGACCGTGTTTTTAGTGAGCAATTTGCAGGATGAGCCAGCACAGAATGTCTGCACAGGGGAGCAGGAGCAGCCGGGTAGCTGACTCGAATCCTGCTGGGGGGCACGAGTCAGTGCCATCAGGACACATCGTAGATTCTGATGGGAGCGTCCTGTAGCATGGACAATATTCACTGAATAACAATACCTTAAGCTTCAGACAAATACCTCTCAGTTCTACAGCACATCAGCCTGCACCCAGGTTTGGAAAAGTAGCGGGACTTAATATAGTTCTGCAGTGATTTGACCATAGGGGAAGAGAGGGGACATGGAGAATTAACAACAAAGCCATAACATGTTTTTAGTTTCAGGATAAGCATACATACTGTTTACACCAGGTAGTTCAATTCAATTTAATAAAATGTTATTTATATAGCGCCAATTTATGAAACATATCATCTCAAGGCAATTTACAAAGTCAAATTCAATAATATTATACAGGTTGGGTCAGATTATACAGATTGGTCAAAAACTTTCCTATATAAGGGAACCCAGTTGATTGCATCAAAGTCCCAACAAGCAGCATTCACTCCTGGAGAAGTGTAGAGCCACAGGGAGAGCCATCTGCATTGTACATGGCTTTGCAGCTATCTCTCATACTGAGCAAACATGAAGCGACAGCACACAGTCCACTTGTATCTTTCATTGAGTGTTTAACCTGTGTCTCTATCAGCTTTTGGAAATAAATACTTAGATAATTTTGACCAAATTATACAAAATGTATCTTTTTACATCATGGGACTTAATGTGATCTTTTCAATGATATAAATTTCATGCACGATAGCAAGCCATTCTTCAATGGTAGGTGGTTCCATGTACATGTTATAACCTATTTTTTACTATCCGCCATAAGACCAAACAATTTTCTGTCTTCTCTAGTCTTCTGTAGTATATCACCCATGTACACAGTGGTACATCTAAAAGGAATCTCCAAAAACATGTTCTGTGACTGTGTAATAGCTCCCAGAAAAGTCTTATATTATGGTAGCCCCAAAAGATGTGCACATGTGTGGCTCCTCCAGTCCTGCACAGTCCCCAACATGAATCTCCACGGCCTAAATGTCTTTTCTGGATCGGCGCGATGAAAAACCTCACAATGTTCTTCCAACAGAACTCCCGCCACGCACTTGATGCTGTGAAAGTCCACTGAATTTGACACGTTTTCCCAGGATTCAGGTCAGATAAGTTTGTTTAGTTCAGTCGCCCACTTCTACTTGAGTCCGTACTCCCTTGTTTGTGAACTGATATCCATTGTACAATCACTGGAAATCACTGTTACGTTGTACATGATAGGAACACATCTAAAAATCCAACGCTGCAGCCACTCAAGTAATGTTTCAGATTTTGCTTAAAATGATGTCTGACTTGAAGGTATCTTTAGAAGTCAGCTTTTCCTAGACAATGCTCATTTTGTAAAGCCTTAAACTTCTTAATGACTCCTTGTGAAGAAATTAATTATAGCATGTGAGGCCTTTAAGGGACCAACTTTTAAATCTGTCATCATTTTTGTTGGGTTCAAAATCAGAAATGCAGCTGTTAGTTACAGATTCAACTGGTAATACAGTAAGTGAACCGGAGTGTATAAATAATACCTTCCGCGATTTCTACAAATCTTTATACACGCCACAGATAAATCCATCAGAGAAGGATATCAAGCAATTTCTGGATAAAATTACACTTCCTAAATTATCAGATAACCAAAGAATGACACTGGACTCCCCGCTGACAACAGTTGAAACCCAGGAAGCTCTTAAAAGCATGCCTAATAAAAAGGCTCCAGGTCCAGATGGATTCCCTACTGAGTTTTATAAAGAGTTCTGGAATATTCTAGCCCCAACTTTCCACAGAATGTTGCAGGAAATACAGGAAAAAGGCAGATTTCCAGCTAATATGAATTCTGCCACCATCAGCCTTTTGCTCAAGCCAGACAAAGATCCTATGTTGCCCACCAGTTATCATCCCATATCCTTAATTAATGTTAATATTAAGATAATCTGTAAAGCTTTTGCAAAAAGATTAGACAAAGTAACTCCTCTCATAATACATCCAGATCAAACTGGTTTCATCAGAGGAAGGCAGTCATCCACAAATACACGCAGGTTACTTAATTACTTTAATTGATTATTCCTACAGTAAAAACATTAAAACCAATATATTGTCTTTAGACGCAGAAAAAGCATTTGATAGAGTAAACTGGAAATTTTTATTCGCTACTCTTCATAAATTCGGTTTTGGCAATTTTTTCATAAATTGGGTCAAAATTGTTTACAGTTCTCCAACAGCCTGTGTCAGGACAAATAATCAAATATCTTCCAGTTTTTGTCTACAGAGGGGCACCAGGCAAGGATGCCCTCTTTCTCCATCACTTTTTGCCATCTTTATAGAACCTCTAGCAACAACAATCAGACAAACAAAAGCTGTAAAAGGTATAAAATGCATGAAAACAGAGCATAAGATTAGTCTATACGCGGATTATGTATTACTTTATCTCCAGCATTCAAATAATTCTCTTTCACAAGTAATTAGAATACATGAATCTTTCTCTAAAGTATCAGATTACTCTTTAAACTGGTCTAAATCTACGGTACTGTCAATTAATTGCTCTCTCGAAAACTCCCTAGATTTACAAATGCAATCAGGAAATATTAAATATTTAGGTATTACTGTATCGTCTAAATTAATGGATTTACTTAAACTTAACCACGCCCCACTTTTAAACAGGATAGAAGAGGACCTTAAAAGATGGAAATCGCTTCCAATCTCACTTATGGGTAGGGTAGCTTCAATAAAAATGATGGTCCTACCCAGAATTAATTATTTATTTTCAATGATCCCCAATAAACCATCATCTGACTGGTTTAAATCTCTAGACTCTGCCATTTCTAAATTTCTTTGGAAAGATAAACCCCCACGTATTAGCTTAAAGACAATACAGAAGACTAAAGACAGAGGAGGATTAGATTTGCCTAACTTCCATAACTATTACTTAGCAAATACGCTACAATACATCTCTAAATGGATAAAAAATAGTCATCTATATGAGCCTTGGTTAGATATAGAACAGGAAATGTGCAATAATATCATGATTTCAGAATTGCCGTTTATCAGCTAAAATATAAAACGGCATACATGCTTCAAAAATATCAACATTAGTTTGACTCTGACAGCATGGTGGGAGTTCCTTAAAATGACAAAGTCATCCCTTATCCCATGCAGTCGTACACCTATCTGGAATAACCCTGATATCCCACAAAGTAATAAAATGATAAACTTTACATACTGGAAGAATAAAGGTATTAAATATCTAGAACATCTACTTGACGGAACTGAGTTCATCAATTTTGCTAAACTAAATATGCAATATGGCATTAGTAAAAACAAATTCTTGGAATATGGACAACTTAAATCTATAATTAGAAATAAATATAAGCATATTAATGGTGGTTTACAAATCCTAACTAATATAATAGAGCTCCTAGATTTAACCCCCCCCCCCAAACTACTGTCTAAATCATACAGGACACTGACTAAAATAGATGATTCAATATCTCTTCCTATTATGAAATGGGAAAAGGATTTATCAGTCACCTTTGAACAAAACTTCTGGGCTCAGATATGTCTAAGAACTTTCAAATTGACTAGAAACACCAACTTACAACTAATATAATACAAAATCCTTCACAGAGTACACTACACAGGACAAAGATTATTCAAGATGGGTTTGGCACAATCTAATATCTGTCCGCACTGCATAGGCAATCATCCTGATAACACATGAATATAATTATCAGGATGATTACCTATGCATGAATATAATTATGGTTATGCACACCAGTGCAGAGGTTCTGGACACAGGTATGTAAGGACTTATCAAAGTGCCTGAGCTGTAAAATTACACATTCCCCATCAGTTTGCTTGCTCGGTAATTTTGAGCAAAGTCCTATGGAAAAAGAAATAGGGTAGTTCATTGCTATTGTTTTGATGCGGGTTTTTCGCGCATGCGCGCCGGACTGGTAGGCAAAAGGCGAACACAATGGCGGACGCAAACAGAGAAACTGACGAGTTCTCCATGTATTTTTCTTCTTTAGATAACATATCACAAGATCGTTTTAAGAGTAAGTTTATGGTTGATGGTTTCAGATTGCCAGATCCACACAGCAAAATCCTGAAGGGATGGAGCGAGTCTGTGAAATGCTGGCCAAGTGTTCCGTAAACACGCCAGGCAGTACACACGAGAGAGCACGAAAGCCCCTGAAACCACTGGACGGCTACAATTATTTTATATCGGGAAACCCCTGCTCTAGTCATTGTTCTACCTAAATAGAGGGGAGGTGGCGATCGCTACACGGGCCGGAGAAGCGGCAGAAGCAGCAGCCGCTGCTGCTTCAGACAGTGGCGGCGGCTGCTGCTGCCACTTCTCCGGCCCGTGTAGCGATCGCCACCTCCCCTCCGCCGCTATTTAGGTAGAACAATGACTAGAGCAGAATTAAGTTGTATTTACCGGAGATGAAATGTAGACTGCAAATTCTGTCGTAGTATGATAGCTCCCCCAGTCCATTGGGAGTGTCTGCCTGCGCCCTTTTCATTGAAAATATCCATTTCTTTCTTCGTCCTTCCTCCTTCGGTAAACGACAGAAACGTACATCCGACGATTTGGAATGCCTCTGTGTGCAACCGGGAGCACAACAAGTAGTAGGCATTGTAAATTCCAAAAATAAACAAAGTGAAAGTACGCTCTAAATCACCCGTTTTGTCATGTAGTAGACGAGAACAGTACTGTTCTTTGCCTACCCGCGGGACCCGGATGTAGCGCTGACGTCACGCGTGAACTACCCTATAGTTTACATCGTTTTCACTGAATTATGTATCGCAAAGAAAACTATCCTCATGAATTGGAAAAGTAAAGAAAATCTCAGTATCAATCAGTATAGAGATCTTTTGTTGGATCATATTAATCTTGAGACAGTATCTGCATCCACATCTGATTGGTCTCTTTGGGCTCCTCTGATCAACCCCATCACTTAGTGGAATGGGGGCGGTGGGTTGCTTCCTGCAGGGCACAGTGGCTGGATGGAGGGGTTCCTGGGGCACTGGGGGCACTTGGAGTGAGGCGCCTGGTGGATCTGACACGAGGGTCTGTTGCCCCCATCTGGGAAGGGCTTGGGAGGTCTACGGGCAGCCTACAGCAACCGCTTGCGGCGCTCTTGGGGAGATGCGTGGTGACGGACGTGGGTTTCTTACCTGGTAGCTGTGCTGCCGCTGGGTGGGGCCGGGGTGGGTCTGGGGGCCTGGGGTCCCTGGGGCACGCCGCCCTCAGGCAGGGGCCCCGGCGGGACCTCGGGGGTTCTCCCGGTGCAGGTTTCGCTTAGGGGGTGGGGTTTAGGATGGCTCATGCAGGCTGGCTGGCCAGGGTCCCCCCCTCTTATTTATTTATTTATTTATTTACTTTTTTTTTTGGGGGGGGGGGGTAAAGCCAGTAGGCTTGGTGGGTGGGCTGGGGGGTTGAGGTGTTGGTCCTGGTGGGTGGTTGGCTGGCGGGCCCTGCGGCCTCCCCCTGGCCCCCAGGCTACGGTGGTGCCGCTGGCGAGGCCCCCTTCTCTGGGTGTGGCTTTCGGGGAGCGGGGGTACCTATTGGAGTCAGTAGGGGAGCTGGCTCCCTGGGATGGCTTCCCAGTCCTTTGCTCCCCATCCCCGGCCTCCTCCCTCTGCCTGCTCCATCAAGCCACCACACATGTAGATCCTTGGGGAGGGGGCGTTACTGGAGGTTGCCACTTTCTGGTGACGCCCCTCTCCCCAATTTTATCATGCATCTTAGACACTTTCACTCCAAACATTTTCACAACGCACACTGTAGGCCATGGTATGGGGCTGCGCTGGCGGGTGGCTTGGCCCTCTGGCGCATTGGTGGGCCTCGGGTTTGGGGCGGGTTCCCGGGCGTGCGCCGGCCCACTCCCGGCGGCTGCTTCGCGGGGCCTGGCCGCGGGGGCGGGGCGCCCCTGGGGCCTCTGGCCCTCAGGGCCCATGGCCGGGACCACTTCAGCGGGGCTGGCTGCCGGCGGAGCCCATGGGCTCGTCTCCGCTGCTCTTGGGGGCGTCGGCATTGCAGTGGCTGGTGGGATTTCCTCGGGGTCGTCTCTCCTCTTTCCTTGGGGGGGGGGGGGGGTTGCAGATCCCCTGCTTTAGGGGCCCCCTTGGGAGTCCGGGGTTATGGGTCCCCTGACTCCTGCCTCCGTGCTCAGGGAAGGCGGGCCTTTGGTTCTCCACAACCACTATCGAGCTATTTCCTTCTGGATAATTTTCATCTAAACTAGTGCACTCTCACAAACTCCCAAAGGTGCTGGGTCCCAGGTATTAAATGTTCACTTATATACAGAAAGCTTATAATTTATTTATTTATTTATGTTCTTTCACTTTCTTTTTTCAGGTATCACATTATACATGTGAGCTCAAATAATAATACATATGATTTAGCAATGGCATCTAGGTGTTATTCGATTGTATCTGTTGCTTTATGTCTGTTGGTTGTGCTGTTCTTTTTGCATCTCTCTTTCCAGGTGATGGAGCAGACGGAGAACGTTTTATCACTCTCTCCCTTTTATCTCTTCTTTCTTTCACCTCTTCTCTTTTTTTCTCTCTCTTCTTGTTCTTCCTTTACTCTCCCATTGTAGTGTCTATATAATTTGAATTTCTCCCTGCAGGAATCACAATAAAGCTATTTACAAGCATAAATCAAGCGGAGCACTATGGCGAAAGCTGTTTGCTCCACTTGTAAAAGCAAAATCTGTTGAGCTCTATCTGGCATTGAGACATCAATTCCTATTGCCACATTGCTAGACAGGACACTTGGGGGAGGGGGGGGGGAGAAAAAAAAGAAATGTAGCTTTTAGAGAAATGTGAATGTAATCATTTTATTTTTACTAAGTTACAGGCATTTGGTTTGTTTTAACAGTTGGCCTTCAGGGGTGTTCTGTTTTTAACTTCAGACAGGGGAGAACAAATGGTTCTCCCAGATAAGGAATGTCTTGCCTCATCCAGCTGTGCATCTCGCAGGTGACTGATCAACACCCCCCACAAACTTGCTCCCCTTTTTGTGTGCAAACCCCCATGTTGTAAACTTTTGACCTCTCCTGTCCCTTTTTTTGAAGTTTGAGAATAAAGGCAGAGAGAAAGAGGTTGCTCGGCACAGATGATCCCAGACTGTCAGGGAGGGAACTAAAATAATAATAATAATCATTGTCTAAAATGTCTTTATTATGACAAGCCCTTAACTTAACAAAACCCCAAGTCAAACCCTTAATTTAACCAAATCCCAATCCCAAATCAAGCCCTTAATTTAACCAAATCCCAATCCCAAATCAAGCCCTAAATTTAACCTAATCCCAAATCAAGCCCTAAATTTAACCTTGTCTCTGTTAATGTCAAGTTGTCATAACAAAGACATTTTAAACAATGCCAACTTTGCTTTAATAGTGTCATAATTTACTGAATGACAATAACAACAGTCCTAAACATTCATAAAGAGTCATTTATATTCATAACAGGTGTTATGTCTTGTTTATGACAGTGTAATATCAGTCTTATGTACACCCCTTCAAATAAAGTGTAACCAGGACTTTTGAATCCAATAACAAGATCCGTTGTGTAAGAGTAGGAACCACCGTTAACTAGGGCGGTGGACAAGAAATAGGTGACCTCAGGCAACTAGATTGCCTAACTTGTTTATTGGAAAAAGGTGTGGCCCTAGAAGGGAGGTGGTTAGTATATCGGCCTTATCCTACTTATCTTGCTAAAGGGTCTCACAGGAACTCTAAGCAGGGTAAAACTCGATTCAGATGTCTTTAGAACCCTAGCTAGTTTGAGCTTTAGCCCAAGATAAAGAAGAATGGAGGGGGTTTAGTTCAAGTCAGACAACAACACATGAACTCAATTCAAACAAAGCACATTCAATAACGTATTAACCTGAGGAGGACAGGAGAGCTGAGGGTAGCTATTCTAGTGAAGTTGAATTATTCAGTTGATTGATCAGATTTGTAATGCAAAACCTTATTTGACTTTCATGCCATCAGAGGTGATAACTTCTTAGGGAATGGCAGGTTATTAATCTTGGTCAGAGTTCACCTCCCTATTGATTTAGCTGGAAGTATATCTGGGCCATACTTCACTAGAAGAGCTACCCTCAGCTCTCCTGTCCACGGCACTAGAGAGCGGCCAAGTCCAGGCGATGGATCGCTGTAAAGTATTGCAGCAAACATTAAGTGGTCTGTAGGACTGGCGTAAGACCAATCCCAGCTGCTGAAACATGGTTTAAAATGGGTAGCTTAAAAAAGATAATGGTTTCCCTAGGTCAGACGTCAAGTCAAAACTCGAAAATTGAAAAGTTAAAGAAAAAAGAAGAAGAAAAAAAAAATCACTATGAACTCATGATATTACCTAACCTGACGCCGCCAGATTGATTTGCTCCGCATATCCATCTGGAAACCTTCCGTTGAAGTAATTTTGGGAAGGGGCGAAAATACTGGTTAGCTGATTGGCCTATGTTGGTGATAGACGGGCCAAATAAACCAATCAGATCAACGAAGCATATGACGTACTCGTCAACATGCTCCGTCGTCGCTTGTAACAGAGCGACGACGAAAACACAACCACAAGCCAAGCTACTCTTGCTGCTGCAGGTAAAGGCTTGTTAGCTCAGCAAAGAAATACTCTGCAATTCCAATAAAACTTGCTTGATAGCCACGCAAACGCTAGTTTCATCGGCTGAAGCCGCCATGTTCTTTAGACTGAACTGTCGCGCATCTCGTTGCGTCACACCTCAACCCGCCTCAAAGCCAACGCTGATTGGACGTTCGTTTGGTGAACGGCTCCAAATTTTCTTTAACGGAGAGTAGCCAGACTGATCTGCAAGTGAAACCTTGAAAGCTCGCGAGATCAGGATGGTCTCACGAGGCTAGATATTACCACTAGTTAAAACTGATTGCTGTACATTGTGCAAAGGTAAATTTTTAATTAACTCAGAAACTAAATTAACCGTGTTAAATATCCAGTAAAACTAGATCCTCAATGAAATCCACTAAAATTCCTTAGATAGAAAGCTTTTTCACCAATTTGAATAACAGATAGAACTTGACAGCACTGTTTGATAAACGAGATCAACGTGGAATGTCTGTTATTGACTTGAAATCTGTCAACATTAGATAGAATTACATTTTATGGTAAATTCCCTTCAGGTGACATTTGTTTTGAATTGGCGCTATAATCAATTAGCTTTTCTCAAATGACATCAAATGGCTAAATTTAGAACAGCTTTGTATGCCATGGCCATTTTTGATTCAGATTAATGTTGAGAGGTAAAGCTTAAAAACTTTACTTGTACGCGTCAAATAGTGAACAGATCTGTCCTAAATATTGCCTCAAGAGACATGGTAAGGAAAAAACACAGCTGCGTTGGTATCTGCCAGAGTAACTTATATGATGATCATGAGCATATGAAGTCCCACCCCCACCCCATTCAGTTTCCTAAACCCTGAAGGAAGGCCAAGAAATGTCAATGTTGGATACAAGCTTTTAAACGAGACGACTTTAATATGGAAACTGACCAAAGTCCCACCCTGGGTCTTTCTGCATGGAGTTTGCATGTTCTCTCCGGGTACTCCGGCTTCCTCACACAGTCCAAAAACATGACTGTTAGGTTAATTGGCCTCTCTAGATTCTTCTTAGGTGTGAGTGTGTGCGTGAATGGGTGCTTGTCCTGTTTGTCTCTGTGTTGCCCTGCAATAGACTGGTGCCTCTCACCCATTGACAGCTGGAGATAGACACCAGCCCACCTATACTGTGTTCCTCAATTGAAGAGTGTTGAAATGAAGCTCCCGGGACGTGGTCCTCTGCAATACCAAAACAATGGTATTGCAGTTGTAGCCATTCTAGTTTGTACTCTGCATGTCTTAACAGCTCACAAACAAGAGCTGTCTCCTGGTAAATGTGACATCATTTGAGAAAAGCCCTATTGGATATAAACTGTAATCCGTGCTCATTCTATAACCCTACACAGATTTTGGACTAGTCCATAACTATAACAAAACAACGCCTTTATAAAGAGACTTAGCCTGTTTTATTTGTCTGACTGTAGACTGTCTATACTTGCCTTTTCATAAAAAATAACTGTTCTATCACCACTGTCTAATGATTAGAATGTAAAAACAGGGTCTTACCGGGCCGGTATGTGACCAGACAGTGTCGGCTCTCAGTCTCCACATGAATGTCTGTGCAGCCACCACTTTCTAGAGGCAGAATATGAGGTCTGTAGGTGGTCTCATTCATCTGCTCCCAGAAACAAGCACCCTCTAGTGAGCCAGCAATTAGTCCACCACATGGGAAAGAACTAGATGCCATCCGCGGGACATAGCACAAAGATGCTACTGGGCACCTAGAAACATCAGAGTTCACAAATGTAAGACCTAATAAAAGACAAGAAGTTGTGTCCTAATGTCCAGATGCAAAATTCTGGTGATACGTCAACTGGAGAAAGACTAGCAATACTCCTTTTAAAGAGATTTTACCTGGAGCGAAGAGGTTCCAACCCATGAATGTGCTTGCTGGTATCTCTGGTGTCATAAACAAGCACAGAGCCATTGCTTAGACCAGCGTAGACATAGTTACTATTATCCAAAGACCAGCAGCAACTCCATACTGGTTTGTCCGTTTTATAGGTCTGAACCACTGTGTTGGTAAGCAAACTGCAAAACAAGTATTTCTGATCAAAGACAAGCCAAATAATATTTCATAAAATTTAGTATGGAACTAAATTTGGGTTAGTAAGTTTGTTGGGGGTGGGAATTTGAAAATGAAAAAATTGAAAAAAACTATTTTTCAAGGAAATGCAAGGCACGTTTATAAAGCACTTTACATTAATAAAACAATTCAAAGTGCTGTACATCAGGGATTCCCAAAGTGTGGTGCACGCACCCCCAGGGTTGCGCAAGCTGCCGCTAGGTGCGCAAGGTGAAAAATGTAATGGCGGTCTTATGGTGTTTTTCCCCACACCATAAAAACGTGTAAATTAAGATTTCCAATGTAAAAAATTTAATCAAAAACTGTAAATTAATAAATAAAATGTATTCACACGAAAATCTATTTAGAAAAAGTCTTCTTCTACGCTTCATTTTAAGATGAAATATAGAGGAAGTTATCTTCTTCTACGCATTGTGCTGTATATGCACACCAAGCTTGTGGCCTCTACTTCATTCATTCTCGGAAATATGCTCAATTGGCTGAAATCAGGGAAACTGTCATGCAGGTGAGACATCTAAGGTCAATGTTAGTGATGAAGGAGGAGAGGAACCAAGATATTCAGGAATCGGAGGCAACAGACAAGGGAATTGCAACGGATCTGGGAAAAGACAACGAGCAGGAATCAGAAAATTTAAATTAGTGGAAGATGGATTTATTGACTATGCAAAGAGCTGCAATACTTTTCATTGTGATACAGACAGCTGCAGTTCATTTTAAAAGGGGCAGTTTTAGTGCATATTCAGACCGGAACAGGGAAACCAGATACCGGCGGTGGAGCTGCGGGGAGCTGAGGTGTGTTTACCTGCTGTGGTACAATCAGGAAATAACTTTTTATTTGTCTGATTAATAACAGCTTTATGGAGCGCTCTGTTATTGTTACTCTGTGCTGCTCTACCTAAGTGTCTGTCTCTTTTTCTCTCGCTTGCTCGTCAGACACAAATTAAACGTCTTCGTGTTTGTTTTTTGCACTGTTTGTTAATCAGATTCAGATTTAGAAGCTGGTACACGAAATAAAGTGAGCATACATCCAGGTAGGTTATCAGAGTTTAGTCCGTAAATCCACCTGGAGTGTGTCTGCTTCAGAGACTTTTCAGATTGTGGAGGTGTGGCCTCTCTTTCTCTGGCTCCAGGCTGAGCCACAGATGCACCTGAAAATCCTTAGGATTCTGTTGTAGATGTTGTTTGTAACGTTATTTCAATTTATTTAAAATTATGTTCTAATTTTTTCCATAACCTGTGTTGTGATAGTTGTGTTGTTGTAACTGCAACAGATTTATTTATTTATGTTTTTGGGGTGGGTGTGTCAACACGGTGGGGACGCTGAAGGGGGGGGGGGGGGGGGGGGTACACTAATGAAACAAAAAACAAAGGAAATAAAGCAATACAGAAAAAAAGGACGTTGCAAAGGCAAGCACATTGCATTGGAATAGTAACAGCAGGTCAGAAATAATATAAGACAAAATTGACAACAAACTTCAACAATGACATTTAAAGGCAGCTCTAAACAAATAGGTTTTTAACCTTCATTTAAAGGAACTCAGGGTTTCAGCACTTGTGCAGTCCTCAGTGACTTTGTTCCAGATAAATGGAGCATGAAACTAAATGCTGCTTCTCCTTGTTTAGTGCTGATTCTGGGTATGCAGAGCAGACTGGAGCCAGAATACCTTAGTGGTCTGGAGGGTTGTTACACTGACAAGTCAGATGTATATAGGTGTTCAGCTATTCAGTGATTTATAGACTAACAGAAGTAATTTAAAGTTTATTCTCTGAGATACAGCAAGACAGTGTAAGGACTTTAGAACTGGGGTGATGTGCTCTACTTTCTTAATTTTAGTGAGGATGTGGGCATCAGCATTCTAGATCAACTGCAGTTGTCTGATTGACTTTTTTGGGAGACCTGTGATAACACCTTTGCAGTAATTAATTCGACTAAAGATGAACGCATGGATTTGTTTTTCCATAACATGCTGAGACATTAGTCCTTTAATCCTGGAAATGTTCCTCAGGTGATAGAAGGCTGACTTCGTAAATGTGTTTAGATGTTTATAGGGGTTCAGGTCAGAGTTCAATTCAATTAAATTTTATTTATACAGCGCCAATTCATGAAACATGTCATCTGAAGGCACTTTACAAAGTCAAATTCAATCATATTATACAGATTGGGTCAGATTATACAGATTGGTCAAAAAATTTCCTATATAAGGGAACCCAGTTGATTGCATAAAAGTCCCGACAAGCAGCATTCACTCCTGGAGAAGCGTAGAGCCACAGGGAGAATCGTCTGCATTGTTCATGGCTTTGCAGCAATCCTTCATACTGAGCAAGCATGAAGCGACAGCAGAAAGAAAAACTCCCCATTAACGGGAAGAAAAACCTCCAGCAGAACCAGGCTCAGTATGAACGGTCATCTACCTCGACCGACTGGGGGTTACAGAAGACAGAGCAGAGACACAGAAAGAGAGACAAAAAGCACAGAAGCACACACTGATCCAGGAATCTGTTCTACATTAAATGGTAATAGCGGGTGATCTGTCTTTC
The DNA here is from genome assembly GCF_011125445.2 of Fundulus heteroclitus. Taxonomy (NCBI): domain Eukaryota; kingdom Metazoa; phylum Chordata; class Actinopteri; order Cyprinodontiformes; family Fundulidae; genus Fundulus; species Fundulus heteroclitus. The sequence goes on along the minus strand of NW_023397241.1, from coordinate 1,218,984 downwards.
CTGGATGATGTCACAGCTAACAGAACGTCAGACCAGGTGTACCTACTATGAAGAAAAAAAGAGAGAGAACAAAAAGTTAAAAGCTGAAATGACGACAAGCAATGCAAAACTAGAGAACAGTAGAACTCAGTAGAGTGAGAGAAATAGGCCCTGATGTCCTCCAGTAGCCTAAGCCTATAGCAGCATATAACTATAGAGGTAGCTCGGGGTAACATGAGCCACTCTAACTATAAGCTTTGTCAGAAAGGAAAGTTTTAAGATTAGTCTTAAAAGTAGACACGGTGTCTGCCTCACAGACCAAAAATGGGAGTTGGTTCCACAGGAGAGGAGCCTGATAACTAAAGGATCTGCCTCCCATTCTACTTTTAGAGACTCTAGGAACCACCAGCAGATCTGCAGTCTGAGAGCGAAGTGCTCTGTTAGGAACATACGGGGTAATCAGAGCTCTGATATATGATGGAGCTTGATTATTAAGGGCTTTATACGTTAAAAGAAGAATTTTAACATCTATTCTTGATTTAACATGAAGCCAATGAAGGGAAGCTAAAATTGGAGAAATATGATCCCTCTTGTTGATTTTCATCAGAACTTGCTGCAGCATTTTGGAGTCCATTACTACACCCAGATTTCAGGCCTGATCAGTGGTAACTAGATGAAGCAACTGAAGTTGTGCACCAACTTTTTATGGCTCCTCTATTGGTCCAAAATTAATTACTTAAGTTTTTTTATTCAACTGAAGAAATTTTGGCACATCTGTGCACTGATTTCTTCTGAGCATTTATTCAATGCTTGGACGAGTTTGTCGCCACCCAGTGACATGGTGAGCTGTGTGTGGTCTTCAAAGTTATGGTGACTGAGGATGTTTTTTTTTTTTTAGATCTGAGCTTAAGAAAGCATGTAGATATTGAACAGGAGGGGAACAAACCTTGGTGAACCTCACGTGATTTTTGTCGTCTCTAATGTAAAGTTACCTATTGACACAAAAAAGTCCCTGTTCTTTAAGTAGGATTTAAACTGGTTGAGTGCTGTACCAGAAAGGCCGATGCAGTTTTCCAGGCACTCTGACAGGATGGAGTGATTAACAGTATCGAATGCACTGATGTCTTTTTTAATTATTATTATGCAGTGCTGCTCACCATTATTGGCACCCCTGAAGTTTAAGTACATATTAAGGAATATTTCCTCAAGGAAATTCATCAAGTGAAACAACATTTTACTGCTGATAGCTTGTGCTTGATGCAAAACAGCAAATGATAAAAAACATTTAAAAAGATAATCATTATGAGGAAAACAAAGAAAACAATGTTTACCATGTCAATGGTATTGGCACCCTTTGCTGCAAATCAGTATCAAAACCCAATTCGGCTTACCTGTTGCAAATCACAAATAAAGATCACTTGTGATGAACTGCCTCCACATGACATGAATTAACCAATGAATGATCATGTTGGTGCTTTAAAAGGCACATGTTAATCCATCATCAACGTCTGACAATGGTAAAGACAAAGGAGCTGTCTGAGGACACCAGAAATGCTATCATTTGTAAGCACAAGAACTCCAAAGGGTAAAAAGCCATCTCCAAAGACCTTGGTATCCCTGTTTTAACGGTGCGTCATGTTATTAAGAAGTTTTCCAGGCATGGAACTGTCAAGAACCTCCCTGGACGTGTGGGGACGAGAAAAATTGATGACAGAAGTCTTCGGCAGTTGGTGCGAACGGAGGAAAAAACACCTCGTCAAACATCTAAAGACCTAAAGACCAACCTGGAGCAGTCTGGTGTGATTGTTCCAGCAAGTACCATATGCAGCACACTAAACAAAGTGGGGCTTTATGGGCGGAGGACAAGGAAGACCCCATTGCTACAGAAAAGACATAAAAAAGAATGCTTGATTTTCACAAAAGAGAACCTGGACAAAGCTCAAGCCTTCTGGGACAACATTTTATGGACAGATGAAACAAAAGTGGAGCTTTTCAGTAATTCACACCAACAATATGTTTACAGACGGCGCAATGAAGCCTTCAAAGAAAAGAACACCATACCAACAATCAAGCATGGTGAAGGATCCATAATGCTATGGGGCTGCTTTGCGGCATCTGGTACTGGAGGCCTTGACCGTATCACAGGCATCATAAAATCAGAAGATTATTAAGAAATTCTAGAGCGAAATGTCTTGCCCAGTGTAAGAAAACTTGGTTTGAGGCAAAGATCCTGGGTCTACCAGCAAGATAATGACCCAAAGCACACCTCCTAAAGAACGCAGGCATGGTTGAAAGGGAAAAATATTTACTGTTTTAAAATGGCCAGCAATGAGTGCTAATCTCAATCCAATTGAACATTTTTGGGTAGAGCTGAAATCTGCCATTGGAGAAAGGAACCCTGCAAATGTACAAGAGTTTGAGCATATTGCAAAAGAAGAGTGGGAGAAAATGCCACCCGAGAAGTGCAAGAAGTTTATAGATGAATATAAGAAACGTTTGGAGGCTGTCATTGCTGCCAAAGGCTGTGCAACCAAGTATTAGGGAGGGGTGTCAATATTAGTGCACATGCTGGTTTTCTGTTTTGTCCTTCGGAATTAAAATACTTGTGTTGAAATGGTAACCATCTTTGTTAAATTATTTTGGATCTCAAATTGAAAGATCCTGCTGATATAAGTTTTGAACATTTCCATTTATTTCTGAAGATATTCACTCAGCTAGGCAAAACATGAAGGGGTGCCAATAATTGTGAGCAGGACTGTATCTTTATTTTTACAGGGAAGTCATTAAGAACAAGTTATTTAAGTTCATTATGAACAACGGCGGCCTGACAAGTGGAGTAACCACCCAAAAGGAAGTAGGGCTAAAATAAACACAATACATTAGTAATGCATACATAAAATATCATTTATAACACAACAGACAACCCAAAAATTACTATGTAGAGAAGCAACTGCAAGTGTCTGTGAACAAGGATGATATAATAGTTTTAAAGGATGAAATTGAAATTAGTATATCCAGTTTAAGAATATTTTGCAGAGTGTTCCAGTCACGAGGGGCAGCAGATTGAAGAGAAGCAAGACCAAGGGTAGTGTTGGTTTTGGGTATACGTAGTTAAGTGATGACCAGGTGTTGTATGTAACAGGCTTTGGCTGCAGCAGGTGACCTAAATAAGGTGGTGAGCGGCCAAGAAGGGTCTTGTAAATAAAGATGAACCAGTGAATTTTGCGTTGACTGCGAAGAGAGGGCGTGTTGATTATAGAGGACCAAGCCTTCCATATTTAAAAATAAATACATAAATAAATAAAAGCTCAATAAATAAAGCATGCCACCAAAAATACAATAAACTAATAAATGTAGGTAGAAATGAAATTATACAGTAAGACACAAATGTATATATCTTTTTTAATTAGCTTCTTTATTTATTCTCCTTTGTAATAATTACCTTATTTCTTTATTGTCCGTTATACTTTTCAATTTTATTTATTAATTACTTGCTTTTTTAAGTATTTATTTATGTGCATGTTATAATATTTTTGTCTATTTTATTCTTCCTTTGTATTTTTTTATCCTATATATTTCTGTGATGCTATTTATTTCTGCCTGTTCTTTTTACATTTCTGCCTGTCCTTTTTACATTTTTGTATGCATTTCTGCCTCATTATGCAAATGAGGAGAGGTTGTTTCTTAAGGGCTCAAGTTCTGCTCATTGGTTGGTTAGCATTTTACTGCATCGGTCAAATCTACATGGCTTTTCCCCGCACTAAAGCATTGTTTAGTAATGTCAAACTCAGCAGGCAGACGTTCAGTGTCCGACCTCTAAAGGGAAGCTGCTAATAGAATGGAAGAATTAGAACGCTGTACATTTGGGATCTGAAATGTTTTTCTGTGGTTTCAGATTTGGCTTTTCCAGATCAATAACTCATCGGCGGATGATTTATTCTACAAAACAGACACCTCTCCGCAACCACAGCAAGGCAGACAGTGAGCTACAACCGTAGTTTCCTCAAAACGAGTCTCCCACCGCGCTGTGTGAATTACATTGGACCCTATGCAGAGCTCGCTTGATAAGAAAATATTGTAGTTGATTATAAAAGGCACAATATGAATTATCAGATTCACATCCAGGCAATGAAAAACACTACAAATTATCATTATTCTATCCATGTTGGTCTAATTTGTGAATAGCCTTTAGCTCATCCAAAATGCTGCAGCAAGACTTCTGATGATCATATTTCTCCCAGTTTGGCTTCCCTTCATTGGCTTCCTGTTAAATCAGCAATATAATTTTAAATTCTCCTTAGCAAGAATAAAGCCTTTAATAATCATGCTCCATCATATATCAAAACTTTGATTACCCCATATGTTCCTAACGGAGCACTTCGCTCTCAGACTGCAGGTCTACTGGCGATTCCTTCAGTCTATAAAAGTAGAATGGGCGGCAAGCCCTTTAGTTTTCAGGCTCCTCTCCTGTGGAACCAACTCCAAATTCTGGTCCGTGAGGCAGAGACCCTCTCTACTTTTAAAACTAGGCTTAAAACTTTCCTTTTTGACAAAGCATATAGTTAGAATGACTTAGGTTACCCTGAGCTATCTCTAGTTATGATGTTATAGGCTTAGGCTGCTGGAGGACATCAGGGTCTATTTTTCTCACTGTGCTGAGTTCTCCTACTGTTCTCCAATTTGCATTGTTTGTGATTATTTCAGCTGTTAATTTTTTGTTCCCTGTCGTTTTTCTCTTCATAGAAGGTACACCTTGTCTGGCGTTCTGTTAGCTGTGACATCACCAGGGGAAGACAGATCATCCGATATTACCATATGACATAGAAAGGATTCCTGGCTCAATGTGTGCCTCTTTGTCTCTTTTTTGTGTCTCTGCTCTGTCTTCTCTAACCTCCAGTGGGTCGAGGCATATAACCGTTCACACTGAGCCTGGTTCTGGTGGAGGTTTTTTCTTCACCCCTTTTTTAAATTCAACTTTACTGGCTCCAATTCGATTCAAGATTCTTCTGTTTACATCTAAGATCATACACAATCAGATTCCTTACTTATCTGATTTCCTTCATGTCACCGCCTCCCACTGTTCCCTCAAATCTTCCTCTTCAATGTATATCTCTGTTCTCTTTTGTCACCTCAGTGCCTCTGGGAGCCTTCTCTCGCTCTGCTCCCAAACTCTGGAATTCTCTCCCATCATACATCCGTAATATTGACACACTACATCTGTTTAAATCCAGACCCAAAGCACACCTCTTCAAGAATATTTATTCTCTGATTTAAACTTTTATTGATGATGTTTTATTTGTTTTATTTTTGGTGATTTTAATCTTAATTTGTAAAGTGCTTTTGAGTGCTTTGAAAGGCACTTTTAAATAAAATGTATTATTATTATTACTATTATTGTTGAAAGTGATGTCCAGAGTTTACTTCTTCACAGAGTAAAACAAAAACCGATGTAACCATAATAACATTTCATTTACATTTTAATGATGCTTTTTAATTTCAGTAGATTAACATTCTGTGGCCATCTAGTTTACTCTGTTATGTAAAGCATCTTTTTTCAAAATCCCTTTCAGGCTGCAGTTAGTTATTGCATAATTATGTCACTAAACATTTGTGAATTTTGGTAAAGCTGTTAAGAAGGTTTCAAACGGTTGTAGTTTTATATTCATTGTTCGTGCTTTGCATCTCATTCAGAAGAATTTAATTTAAAGCTATAGTTGGTAATGTTGGGCAGCTAGCAAGTATAACGAAAACTGTTTCTTAACAAGATTACCAATGATATCTTTAAGGTAAATATATATCAGTGTGATCTAAAGCATCTGTAACCTTTATGTAAGCTTTGGAAACTTATTTGTACACCAACACAATGACAGCCTGTCATGTTCATATACGTTTATACCTGGTCAGTTTAATGGTGTTGTCCAGCGCAGCAGATAGCAGTAGGCTGTTGTTCTCTCTGCTAAAGGACATACCTCTTATTTGTTTGCTGTGGATTGGAACATACTGACTAGCTTTCATGTTCATCAAATTCACCTTCTTCACTCCACAACCTGAACAGACAAAGGAGAAAGGTTTCTTCAGGTGAGTTGCATTCACTCCTCAGCTCTATCCATGTTTTGCATGGCAACCTATAGTGAAAAAAGCAGGACTAACCACTTATGAAATGTAGGATTTCTCTACTTGCAGGGTTTCTGCAGATATCGATGAATCGGATAAAAAATTAAATAATAAAAAGCATTAATTTTCAACCCTTTATTGAAAAATATAACTGACAGTGCAAAACATATTTAGAAAGTGCACAAACAGATTGCTCCTTGAACATCCCTGAGCTGTTAAAGTAAAAAAAAAAAAATGGACTAACAAAAAACATATACACATCTCAGGTGTACTTTACATCTGCCAAATTAAATATATAGGCTTTTTTAAAGTGCACAAAAAGATTTAGATTTTTGTTTAAAGGCACTTGAGCTGTCTTAGGAACAATAAATAATTTATAACAAATTAAAAAAAGTACAAATCTGAAAACATAACCGCATTTGTTTGAACGTCTGAACTTATCTGCTACACTACTACACTCAGACTCACAAACTCTCTCTCTCTCTCACACACACACTCACTCACTCTTACTCTCTTTGTTCAGACATTTTGCATTGCAATGCAAAAATGTTAGCATGTCCACATGCTCCTGGCTCAGGCTGGCTCTTTTCTTGGAGGCTATGTTTCCTGCTGCAGAAAACAGCCGTTCAGATGGTGTTGAGGTGGCAGGGATGCATAGAAAAGACTTGGCTAGCCTGGCCAACATGGGATATCTTTCATTGTTAGCCTTCCACCACAGTAATGGGTTTTCTTCCTTGGCAAGGCTTTTTTCTTCAAGGTATGTAAGAACTTCTTTCCTCACTTGAGTGTGGACATCCTCAGCTTGGCCTGCTCTATCATCTTCTTCACCATCAGAACCAAGGAGTGAGTCAAGTAGAGTGGCTTGAGGCGTTGATTCAGTAGCTGTAGTATCGGTGGAGGTAACACTGCAACTGCCATGCTGCTGCACATCCATCTTCCTTCTCTCTTCAAGTACCATTGTTTGCACTTTAGTTTGAACACGTAGGACTTCATCAGGTGAAAGAAACTTGACCCAAGGTTTAGGAAACTGAACAAGGACCATCGCAAGAATCACTGTGTTTGGTGCGCTATCTGAGAAAGTAGTCTCCCTTTTCCATCTCTCCTGCAACTGCTGCACAGCAGTGAGTTGAAAAGCCCGCAGCGGGGCTGACTCGTAGACAGCACTCTGGGTGGACTTCAACAGCCCCTTCACAAGTGGAGGTATTGTAGATATTGTTGCATATTTCTGTCCACTCATGAACACAGTGGCACATTCAAAAGCCTTGAGGACTGTTGAAAGCTCTTCCAGCAGACTCCACTGGTCTGGTTTCAGATCTAGGTACCTTTTGCCTCTCTGTGTGACAGAGCTGTCAGACAGTGTTGCTGTTACAGGCCACCTTTGCTCAAGCAGTCGGCTTATCATGTAGAATGTGCTATTCCACCTGGTGCTTACGTCTTGGACAAGGCTGTGCTCAGGTGTGTTCATTTGTTGTTGTTTCTCTCTGAGCTTACTGCAGGCTAGCTCACCTTTCTTAAAATGTTCTACCAGACATCTTGCAGCCCCAACAGCTTTTTCAATGCTTGGATTCTTCAACGCAGCGTTGATCACAAGTTGCAAAGTATGGCCAGTGCAACGGACAGAGGACCACCCATGCTTCTCCTCCAGGATATTTGCCGCAGCAACAATGTTAGCACCATTGTCATGGACTATGGCAATGATTTTGCTTGGAGGAATTTCAAATCTGTCTACTACCTGCTCCAACCACTCTGCAATGTTAGATGCAGTATGTCTGTCCTGCAGTGGCATGGTGGTGAGGGAGATTGACTGCATGTCCCAGTCATCTGTGATGTAGTGGCATGTGACACCAAGGTAGGCTTCAGTTGCTACACTTGTCCAAACATCAGTGGTGAGAGCAAGTTTGCTGTTGTTGGTGTTTATTGCAGTCTTCGCTTTCTTGAATGTTTCTTCATATTTTCTCTCCATGAGCTTTGTAAAGTGGGTCCTGGAGGGCAGAGTGTAACCAGGGTTCAAGGTGTGGATCATTTTAGTGAAGCCCTCATCTTCAACCATCGACAGCGGCCTCATGTCAGTGACAAGCGTGTTGAAGATACTATCTGTCAAGACAGCAGCTTGCTGTGGTGTACATGAAGCATTTCCCATCAAGAAGCCCTCATGGTTTGCTGTTTTTTTCTGGAATCAAAAAGATAGTATTAGTATGTGTAATAGCACAAATTACTTTAATACATACTTACTTGTTGTTTTAGCTACTTGTTGTGTAAAGGCAATTAATAATTCATTACATTTAAATAAGTGCTTTGAGTGCCAAGAAAAGCGCTATATAAATGTAATGAATTATATACACACATATATATATGAAGAGTTCAGATGCAAAAGCCTCTAAGTGCCATTTGAAATTTTCTTCTAAAATGACCATTTTTATTAAGCTTGTATATTTAATTTCAGTAAATACACTTAAATGACAATTAATAGGTAATCTTCATTGCCATTTAAGTGAAATTACTGAACTTAAAAATACAAAATTGATAAAAATTATCATTTTAGAAGAAAATTTCAAATGGTACTTAGAGGCTTTTGCATCTGAACTCTTTATATATATATATATATATATATATATATATATATATATATATATATATATATATATATATATATATATATATATATATATATATATATATATAAGAAGAAAATAATACATTTTTAAACATTTTTTAAAAATGTAATTTAAAATAAATATTACAAATTAAAATAATCGTTTTCTATTTCAATATATCTCAGTATTGCTGTTTTTACTGTAATTTAGATCAAATAAATGTAGCCTGGGTGAGAATTTACAGATTGAAATATTAATGGGCCAAAAAAAAGGCAAGGGAATAAAAACCTGTCTTTTGTCTTGCTAACTATAACGTTATACGTTATATGCTTTAGCCTATAACGTAACGTAACGTTACTGTTTTTAACGAGCTAACACTAACGTGTCATGCTTATTAAGCTGGATAACGAGTAAACACCAGCACCAGAAGAGCTACTGGAGGGACGTTACATACCTTCTACTTCAAAACGGAACAAAAGTAGTAATTTGTAGTGACTTACCCTGCTGTTGAACTCCCTCATCAAGAACTCCAACATGTTTTCGTTTTAGGTGCTCCATCATCACCGTGGTGCTCCCGTGCCAGGCCATGTCGCTTTTGCATATCTTGCAATTAACACACTTTTTTGATTTATTTAGTGTGAAATATTCCCACACCTTGGATGATTTAGGTCGTACTGATTTCTCTGCCTCCGCCATGTTTCAGAACACTGTTAAGGGTCTCTCTGATGGTCTTTCGTGTAACGTTAACTCCGCTCTGTTCTTTTATTTTCTTTCTCGTCAGCTCTGCTCAACTTTTTCTTTCTGCTCAGCTGCGCGGCGCGCTCAACTTTTTCTCTCTGCTCAGCTGCGCGCGCTCAACATGTGACGTAATAGTCGCGCGACACAACGAATCGACAATGAAATTCGTTGCCAACTTTTTTAAAAATCGAATTTTATGTGTGTATATATATATATATATATATATATATATATATATATATATATATATATACACACACACATATATATATATATATATATATATATATATATATATATATATATATATATATATATATATATATATATATATGTGTGTGTGTGTGTGTGTGTGTGTGTGCGCGCACATCCAGTACAACAACTATGGAGGTCTAAATTCTGATGACATAATACCTGAACACAGGTACAGACAGGATCTCATTTACAATAAAGAACAGCAACAATTAGTCAAATTGGCTTCAGAAAGGCCATTTAGCAAATTAAGCAAATTATTGAACCTCTAGTAAAACAAGTTCTGTAAAATCTACTCCTGATGACACAAAATAGAAATAGGAATCTATGTTACCAGGCACTAGTGTAGAGTGGGGGGACGGCTGTGAGGCTAGCAGGCAACAGAGAGGTTCACAGTAGGACAGAACTCTGCAGCCACCTGCCTGAGACACAAGCACAGCCTTAGAGAAGCTGTAGTGTGTCATCCTGGAACCATCCACCCTCTGAGACAGGCTAAGTAGAGGGGAGAAGGTAGAAGATGATGATGGAGAAACCAAGGTTCTTCCAGTCTGAGCCATCAAGGCCTTCAGCTCCTATAAAAGATGCAGATAGGTGCACATACTTAAAAAAGCTGCCAAAATACTATAATTTAATTTAATTTTACAAGTCAAAAATAGAGGTTAATCTCCTAGGCAAGGTACATAACTTGAATGAGAGCTGTTGCTTCTTTATAGAATCTAACACATGGAGCAAATGTTTGATGTGTTTTCAATCATTTGCGCAATTTAGTGTAAAAATAAAACTAAAGCAATTAATAGCTGGCAGTGGTACCTGCAGCTCTTGCTGTGCCTGTCCATATTTGCTGGTGACAGCTTGAAGCTTGAGTTTGTATTCAGCTGACTCCAGTTCAGCTTTTCTCCTCAGCGACTGCTCCTGTTCCAGAGATCTGAATGAACACACGCACAAACTTTGACTCCAATTTCACCATAAAGTAAGAAATCAAGAGTTAAGAATCTTTGTCATTATGTAACCATTATGAAAACTTGGTGAGACACCAGCTCAGAATTCACAGATTCACAGACATAAACACACAATGTTCAAATATTTGAACCAACAACACATCCTGAGAAGCTAAACGCATGCAAACAGTCCTAAGCATCTAATTAGATTTAAATGTTTGAGTCAAAAAAGAAAGATAGCCGCCACTTTACAGAATGTAAATTACTGTGCAATTACAGGACTATCTGACGAAACACTCCCTAAGACATTGGAAACGTGTGCAAATAGTCATTAGCAAAAATTTAAACTATAAAATTTAAACCTGTCAAAAAGACAGATAACAATTTACAAGATGAAAAAAATACTATTCAATTGCATGAATGTAGACATACAGACATAACCTGACTCTCGCCAGCTGTATGTCGCTCCGCCTGGGACATCTCCATAGGAATTGCCTTTTTTGAAGGCTGGGCCTTATTAAAAATCCTTGCATATGATTGGATAAGCCACTTGTCTGTCATCTTTATCGATGTGCTATTTCAACCACTCACACCGAAGCTAAACCGTGATGCTGTGAGAGCGACGCAGGAAAAAAAAAAAAAAAAAATTTCCCTGCGTACATACAAAATTTATTTTTTTAATGTATTTGCGGCTCTAGTGGCACACGTTTTATTGACAGTGAGCTGACAGGAAGAGGGGGAAAGACAGGCGGCAAAGCGCCACGGGTTGGAGTCGATCCCGGGCCGACCGCGTCGAGAACTAAAGGCCTCCTAATATGGTTCGCGTTAACCGTCAGCCACGGGCGCGCCCCGGAAAACAAAACTTGCCAAATCGGGTCGGGAGAAGGGCGAAAACATCGTTTCCACAAACAAAAGCCTTCAGAGCCATTCTCCGATGTTCTTTTAATGACACAATATTAGGTAGATTGGACAACACGGAAGAAATAGCAGCATCAATGTTAACGCTTGCTTCCTCGATGCGAGCCGCCATTGCTATCAAAACAGTCTCACGTAACAGTCGCTTCTCCACTACGTCACATCTATGAAACTCCAGCCTTGCGTCCTGATTGGCTAGACAATAAAATTGGGTGGAGAAATCACTCTCAATGGGAGATGTCCCAGATGTATGTGAGTGAAGCTAGTCAGAGCGACATACAGCTGGCGAGAGTCAGGTTAATACAGACATCCCTAGAGAAGCCAAAATGTGCAAATGGTCATTAGGCTGTGACACTGTAAATCATTCTTCATCTGATCAAGAACCTGCAGAGCCGGCAGCATGTCTATAAACATGTAAACAGACTATGACATGGTCAGGGCCCCCGTTTCAGAAACGGGTTAGTGGATATTCAGAGTAATTTCTGGGGTAAATTCCTACATGCCCTGGATTTTCCATTTCAGAAAGCTCAGAAGTCTTTACTCTGAGTCAATGACAACAAAGTACTTGTACTGTGAAAGAACCCTGCTACTGGGTGGATTTGTAAGGGCTAACCCTGAGTTTTTTCTACTTTTTTGCTGAGATCTGCACAAGGAAGTGTTGGAAAAGGCGGGTCCTTTTCTGGAGGAGCCTGTATGCTGGATCGCAAATACTCCACTGAAATCTGTCGGGAGAGGCTGATCAAATTATGAGTAAATGTCTTATTTCTGGATTAATATATTTTCAAACGTTACAGTTTTTTCGGCGCTGTCATTGATTGTCAGCACCGTCAACCGTGCTCAATGAGTCACAATTTCAGTGCAGTAATCCTTCACAATACAAATCTGTTGGCCGTTGCAGTCAAACTAGTCCCGACGGCGTGCTTCCCTGATGAGAAGCTCCTTGGTCTGGTGGCGGTGTAAGTGGAGAATAACAGGCCACGTTGCTGTCTGGCAGCCGGCTTGGGGGCAAACAACCAATGGGTGGCAATGATAAAGTGTCCTCCCCCAAAGATCTCTTGAAATAGTTTAGAAAAAAACCTCAGTCAGACAACCACTCTCGAGCATGTGTATGTTCTGGCGGCAACTACGGTTCTCCAGATCAACAACTATAGCCTTTAGCTTAGCCTTCTTGTCCCAGAGATCGAGAGGAGAGGCAAACGAGTGAGGAGATCCGTTGGTCATGGTCATCCTAAGATATTTTATTTTGATCCAATTTGGAATTAATTTTATCAAAAGATGCCTTCAAAATATATGACAGCTTTTGACAGTATTCCTCGAGTAGCCCAGTAATGGAGTCCAGTGTTAGGCCAGGCCCAGGGCAAGCAGCGCTAGCACCCACCTTGTCAGCAGCTTTCTTTCCTTTTGTTAGAGATTTTGAGATTACAGACAATGGACTGAGAAAGTCAGTTAACATGGAAATTACAGATAGACAACACACTCAGAGAGGAGAGGACCCTGGTCCTGATGTATGTCAACATTAAAGATGCATACATCTCCTCTTCTCTCCCCCCTCTGGGCAGGTCAGATCACAACCTGGTTCACCTCAAACCCTGCTATGTGCCTCTGGTGAAGAGGAAGCCTAAGACCACAAGAGGAGGTGGTCGGAGGAGGCTTATGAGACATTGCAGGCCTGCTTTGAAGTGACTGACTGGCCTTCACTCTGTGAGCCCCACGGGGAGGACATCGATGGGCTCACAGAGTGCATCACGGACTACATCAACTTCTGTGTGGACTGCAATGTTCCACCTCGGACTGTCACCTGTTACGCCAACAATAAGCCTTGGATCACCAAGGACATAAAGGCCATCCTGAATGAGAAGAAGAAGGCGTTCAGAGATGGCAACCGTGATGAGGTGAGGAGAGTGCAGGGGTACTCAAACGTAAAATCGAGGAGGACAAATACAGGGGAATGCTGGAAAATAAACTCCAAACTAACAACATGAGGGATGTGTGGAGTGGGATGAGAGCCATCACAGAGTTCCTAAAATCTACTGGCATGGAGTTGGAAAGTCGCATGGACCGGACCAATGAACTGAACCTATTTTTCAATAGGTTTGAAACTGAGGCCTATCCCCTACAACTCTCTGCTGCTGGCTTCCCTACAATGACCACTCAAACACCTTCCCCCATTCCTCCTCCTTACAGACCCCCGTCTGCTCTTCAACACCTCATTCTACATCCATTGACTCCACCCCTCCCCCCTGCTTCACATCATGTCCTCCACAACCTGAGGACCTCACCCCTCACCTAACCGTTACCTCTACAGTGTTCCTCTCTCCTGACCTGGTGAGAAGACAGCTGACCAGACTCCACTCCGGCAAAGCTGCAGGCCCCGATGGTGTATTCCCCAGGGTGCTCAAAGCTTGTGCCTATCAGCTGTGTGGAGTACTTAGCCAGGTCTTCAGCCTGAGCATGCTCCTCCAGAGAGTCCCTGTGCTGTAAGAAGACGTCCTGCCTTGTTCCTGTGCCAAAGACGCCGCGCCCTAGCGGCCCTCAGGACTACAGACTAGTGGCACTGACGTCCCATATCATGAAGACCTTTGAGAGGCTATTCCTGAAGCAGCTAAGGCCCATGGTCAGGCCTTTCACCGATCTACTACAGTTCGCCTACCAGCCCCGCCTGGGAGTTGAGGACAGCATCATCTTCCTGCTGAACAGAGTCAACACTCGTCTGGACAAGCCAGCGAGCACTGTGAGAATCATGTTGTTTGATTTCTCCAGTGCCTTCAACACCATACATCCGTCTCTACTGGGTGAGAAGATGACTGCGATGCAGGTGGAGGCCCCCATCGTGTCCTGGATTGTTGATTACCTGACGGGTAGACCACAGTATGTATGCCTACAGAACTGTGTGTCTGACAGAGTGGTCAGCAACACTGGGGCCCCTCAGGGGACTGTCCTCTCCCCCTTGCTCTTCACCCATTTCATCTCAGACTTCAACTATTGCACTGAGTCCTGCCACCTTCAGAAGTTTTCTGATGACTCAGCAATAGTTGTCTGCATTGAAAAGGGTGATGAGAGTGAATATAGGACTGTGGTGGGCAACTTTGTCACTTGGAGTGAGCTGAACCATCTGCAGCTCAATGTGACAAAGACTAAGGAACTAATAGTTGATCTGAGGAAGACAAAACACCTGTGAGCCCTGTTAGAAGAAATGTGAATGTAATAATTTTCTTTTTATTGTTTTATTAAGGACTGTTCTACTGTTTTAACTTCACAGGAGAAACAGATGGTTCTCCTAGACAAGGAGTCTCTTGCTATATATGTTAATCTTACACCTCTGTGTGTGCCAACCCCATGTTGTAAAACCCCCCTTGCCTTTTGTTTCTTACCCCCATGTTGTGAACCCCTGACTCCGCCTGCCACTTCTTTGATGTCTGATAATAAAGGCAAATGGACAGAGGTAACCAGCGCAGATGGAGCCGAGACTGTGATGAAAACGGCCTCACGTTTCTGGCTCTTCTGCCCTCTGTCTCTTTGAGCAGAGTCTAAAAAACTTGTTTGTGTTGGCTTTCTTCCCAGAATAAAGAGTTATTAAACTTAACTATCAGCTGGTGCAGTGACGCGGATCCCAACATATCGACTCGCTGACGAGAGGAGCAATGCGCTGAAAACCACTGCAGGTCTGTGGCAAGGACCTGGTGAAAGTCCCGGGAGGTAATTTCCTCGCTGGGACCAGCGTCTCCTTTCGCCAACGAGAAGATTGACGGGATTCCGACTGGGGAGAAAGCCAAACAAATCAAGTAAGTTTTAAACGATCGGTTAAAGTCCGTCGTTCAGGGTTACGGGTGATTAAAAGTTCCCCGAAAGGTTAATCGAGAGTTTGCGTCTCTCGAAGCTGCCGGTTTGAGTCCGTCGCAGAAGTTAAGGAAAACCAGGTTAAAGTCCTGAAAAGTAAATTAAAAAAAGGAAATCCAGGTTAAAGTCCTGAAAGGTAGATTAAAAAAGGAAATCCAGGTTAAAGTCCTGAAAGGTAGATTAAAAAAGGAAATCCAGGTTAAAGTCCTGAAAGGTAGGGGGAAAAAAAGAAATCCAGGTTAAAGTCCTGAAAATTAGATTAAAAAAAGGAAATCCAGGTTAAAGTCCTGAAAGGTAGGGAAAAAAAGAAATCCAGGTTAAAGTCCTGAAAGGTAGGGAAAAAAAGAAATCCAGGTTAAAGTCCTGAAAATTAGATTAAAAAAAGGAAATCCAGGTTAAAGTCCTGAAAGGTAGATTAAAAAAAAGAAATCCAGGTTAAAGTCCTGAAAGGTAGATTAAAAAAAAGAAATCCAGGTTAAAGTCCTGAAGAGGTAGGAAAAAAAAGGAAATCCAGGTTAAAGTCCTGAAAGGTATATAAAAATAAAAAAGATTAAGGTCCTGGAAATGATATAAACAGAACGCAAAAGTAAAATAGGATGGGTTCCAGACAAAGTACAAAGGGAAATCCAAAAGGGGATGAAAAGTTTATGAATCAGATTGATCCACTTAAATTAAAATACTTGGGGAAGTGGAAGAAAAAGTATAATGTAGATGGTGTGTTGAAAGTGACTAAATGGGAAAACGTTGTGGGTCGGCTACAAACAAGCGCTAGTGCAAAAACAGGAAAACAAAAACAGGAAAAAATTAAAGAGCTTGAAATTGAACGCTGTTGGTTAAATCAAGCACAAAAAAGGCAGGTTGCACGAGCAAAAAATAAAGCAGACCGTAGGCAGAGACAGTCCCGACCAGAAGGAGGGAGTGGGGTGGCCAATGGAGCGGTGCGTCAAACCCCGACTTCATCACCTATGTGGTCTCCTGCAAGTTTAGGCTCTAAACAAAAAAGAACCCCCAGAACATTACTTCAGTAACGCAAACTATGGTGGCAACTGAAGAAAACAGACCACCACCGTATAATCCCTCAAACCCCCCCAAGGATGTTTCAAATCTGTACCCAGACCTGGATGGACTGAGTAAATCAGATCACTCGTTATCTACAGACCAGTCCAAAGGATTGTGTCCTATGGTGCAGGTCCCAAATCCTAACGTAAGAGCTCAGCAGCCTCAAACAATCCCAGTTTTCTCCATAGGGTTTTCTCCAGTTTTCTCCAAGATGACGACGACAGAGCACCAGTCGTCGTCATCTTGGAAAATAGTGCGCCGTGACAGAGCGTTGAAACTTGCTAGACTGCGGGTTCGCCGAGTGACGTCAAAAAATGGGAGGTGACAGTACTATTCTTGACCAAGATGGATTCCTCCACATAAACATGATTAAATGAAAATTATTCATAATTAAAAAAACGTATAATTTTTTACACAGTATGTAGTAGTTTTATATTTAAAGTACTTTCAGCAGTTTGAATTCTGATTTTGACCAGACTTCTCCTTTAAAATTTTCATGTGACTTTCAGCCATGTGCCACTTTTCTGCCCCATTTTGGATTTCACATGCTTTCCTATTGGGCTTTTGCTTCCAACAGGACCTGGCATGATGCCCAGACATGACCCAATTGGCCACTACAGCACCACCCACCTGTGGGAAATGGCGCTACACACCATTTTGGTCAAATGTTAAGTTCTGGGCCCAGATGTGGTGAGGCGGAGTTGCTAAAGGAGGCCAATCTGACCCATGAACTTTGGTCACGTTGGGTGACATTAAGTAATGGCACCCCTTTTTGAGGCACTTCCCAGTACAGGATTTGGACCAACCTGACAGAGTACAATCACCCGGTCATACTGAACACAACCATGTTAGCAGCTAACTGTTAGCATGTTGCTAACCAGAAGTAGCTCTAGGAAGCTCGGACAAACTTCTGCTTCACAGAGTCTGTACTTCCTTTAGAGAGAAAGCTCAACAAGAAATTTGTTGGGCTACGTCGCATAAAGCATCTCCAAGCTATGAGGTGTCAAACATCCAATGCTTTTCAATGGGGGACCAAACCCCTTATGGTCCCAGAAATGCATGCCCATATATGGCTATGGTATAGCTCAGATGGAAAGTGCAAGCTTTGCATGCAAGAGGTCGCGGGATCGATTCCCTGTGTGTAAGACTTGGAGTTTTGTATTATAATCCCCACAGTGTGTATATCAAAACATGTGTGCTGATCCCATGAAGTATTTTTTTGTACCACCCGCCATTTTGAGTTACCATGGCAACGTTATAAACAACGTATTTTCTCCCTATTTGAGGCACGTCCCAGTACAGGATTTGGACCAAACTGACAGAGTACAATCAACAGGTGATACCGAACACAACCATCTTAGTGGCTAACGGTTAGCATGTTGCTAACCGGAAGTAGCTCTAGGAAGCCTGTTCAAACTTCTACTTGACAGATTTGGTGAATTTTAGGATTTTCTCCCTTTTTAGGCACTTCTCAGTACAGGATTTCAACCAAACTAACAGAGTAACATCACCCGGTGATACTGAACACAACCATGCTAGCGGCTAACCATTAGCATGTTGATAACCGGAAATAGCTTTAGGAAGGTCCTACCGACTGCTGCTTAGCCAGAGTTCTTCTGCCTTTACAGACAGAGAGGGCTGCAGCTGTCAGTGAGTCTCCATGACAACGCTGCTAGCAAGAGGCTCCTAGAAGGTCCATTGACTTAACATGGCACCTTTCAACGGCCGCTGCGAGGGCTGTGAAGACCGTAGGAACCTCAAATTCGCAGTGTTACTTCCTGTTGCTATTTCTGACGGTACGGTACGCACCAAGTGGCAGGCGCCTTGCTAAATTTCTTCAGAAATTTTCTAGTTACTTTTTCCAATGCGGACCCAGTCAAATGCGGGACATTTGGTTCACAATTCCGACCTTTCTTAAAAAAAAAGCGTGTCATGCTAAATTAGCCTGAGCTAGCGCTTTACTCTTCGAGTTTTAAATAAAACATAACAGCAAATAACGAGAAGGTCCCTGTTTGGTCGACGCGTTTATCACCTAAGTTGCTGGAAGCCAGTGAATAGACGCTGACAGGCGACATGGCCACAGGTGGAAATAACTCATTAACTGCAGAGGCAGCGGCAGACACGCTTACCAAGGGATGTTGTTGTCAGCTGTTCTATCCGCTCCACTTCCTGGTTCGCATAAACCCAAAGAAAACCTTTGACCACCGCTACTTTCATTCATGCATCTGTGGCCAGTTTGAGATGTTCTTCCAAAAGTTAGAATGATTGAACACCAATGAAGCTCAGTCTGGCAATGTCTGCTTTGCAAAGACCCGCCCTACTCTCTTTCTGATTGGCTAATGTCCCGGCTCTGCCTGATTTCATTGGTTGCATGCATGCATACGTACGTACACACGCACGTATGCATACATACGCCAGCTGACAGCTTTGCTAGGGCCCAGGACAAAGCAGTCTTTTTGGGGCCCCCCTCTACACCTGCCGCCGCCACCACACACACACACACACACACACACACACACACACACACACACCAAAAAAAGTCAACCTAACTGTATATTTCATGCCCTGGGAATCTCTGTATTTTATACTGGATATTTTCAACCCATCTGTTGAATTTAGTGCACTAGTTGATATTTTCTTCATAAGAGAACAGCAAGCACTGCAGCCAAAATATGGCTTCTTTTGACCTGCTGTATATTAGCCAGTCCCTAAGCTTGATGTATCATAAAACTGTTGACCTTCCGGGTTTTGTGATTTTTATTTTACTATTACAATTAAATAATAATAATAATCTTATGTTCATAGTGTTTTTTTTCCTAATCCACCTCTTATATCTTTCAATCCTTATGTAATTTTGTCTGTGTTGTGTGCACCTGCCTGTTGCTTTAATCCTATAAATTTCCCCGTCGTGGAATTAATAAAGGATTAGCTAATGTTACCTTATCTTAAATAACACTTTTTAATATATGTACTGGGTTCTTTCATGGTCTTAATTACATGTGTGTAAAAAATCTGTGTGGGCTCCAGTAACATATGATAAATAATATCTACTTTGAAAGTTAACATGAACACCTGCTGAAGACCACTCTGATCTACCTGGATGTATTCTGGAGGACTGAAACGCCTCAGTCAGTGATGTCAGTCTGTGGGTCTGTCGGGGCAATGACAGAAGTTTTGTCTCCTCTCTCCGTTTCTGTGGCTCAACGTTTTCTTGCTCATGTTTTTTCACGTGCTTAGATAAATTTGTTGTGTTTCCACTGAAATTACCCACTTTTTACAAAACATACAGCTTGATTTCATTTACGTTAAAATAAAGCCAAACGGCGCTACTTTCCCTGTTCATGTTTTTCCGCTGCTGCGGTCTCTCTCAGCAGCGCGATTGTGTGTTGAGTTTGTGTGAGAGCTGAGTGGGTGGGCCAGGCTGAGCCTGCGTGCTGATTGGCTAGCGCCAATCAGCGACACTGACTGAGCATTTTAATGGTCAGTCAGTGTCAGTTTTGGGCCCCCCCTCTGTCCTGGGACAACTGACCCGTTTGTCCCCCCCTGTCGGCGGGTACGTACCTACATACATACTGTTGTGATATTACCGCCAGGATCATCAAAATAATTGATCTCAGAATGAATTCTGAACAGTGGAAGGGTCACAAAAGAATTCCACTCTGCCCGTAACAGGAGACCCCCAAGGCTTGGACGGCCCTTTTTCCCAGCAGGAGGTCAGCTGTGACCACTCCTGTTGAGATAAAACCTTTCTCCCACAGACAAAGAATCTCTCCTCTCTCCAGACCTCTTCTCCTGACTCCAAGCTGCTGAGGCAAACTGAGCACCAGCACTCAAGGAGAGGGGGGAGCCATGTGACTGAAGGCCTCCCGGAACCATCGATGGGGCCTGGAAGAGGCCGCGAGCTAAGTGGGAATGAGCCTTTCTGAAACTCAGTTCCTCCCTGGCATAGGGAGAAACTGCCAGCCGATTCAAAGATAAGTCTCTCACTTCTGCTTAAAACAGATGCCGAAGTGAAGGAATCCGTCTATGCCAGTTTTGTTCTGCTTTCTCAGCGCACCACAGACTGAGCTGGTTCCAGGCAACGCAGAGCTGAAAAGCCGGCACAGAAGCAACGTCCCCATGCCGAGGAGAGATCTGCTTAATTTGTGACTGCAACCGGGGTCAGAGTCTGCCTGGAGGACCAGGCTGTAAAGCTAACACTAGCCTGCCAAGAGCCAAGCGCTAGCCCGCTAGCGCTAACCAACAACTTCCTCCTTCAACGCCCCTTCCGTGAATGGCCAAACTGAACAGAACTGAAAAGGACAGGTTTGGGCAGCGGGCTGAGGGTGAAGTAAAAGGTTTATTGGGAAAATATTTGTAAACCGTGGTGTTTAGAACAAAGAGCTAACCGGTAGCTCGCGCTAGCCAAACTGCTATTAGCCTTGCTAACATCCGGTTTCGGACCCCTAAAAAGGAGTCCGTTTTAAAGCATAAAGCGTAACTGTTCTGCTCTGCCATCCTCCGATGGTGTTATAAGCCTTATTCCCGCATCAATATGGTATATTAATGCCGGTTTTCAAGGCAATTTCGGCAACTTTATGTCATAACCTCTTAGCTACCGAGTTGCTGCAGCGACCCATGCGCCCGGAGGGAGAATCGCATTAACAACTCGGTCGTAAAGGTTTAAAAGATTTTACAGAACAAACCGGTCCTCAGAATATTATTTTAACAAATAATGTTTTGTTCAACTTGGGCTTTGCATTGTGAATGGATTGAAATACATGGCAAATGTGTTAACTCCATTCCATGTTTTTGTTAATCAGATCTGCAGTGAACCAGGAGTCACTGAAGTATTCTGATTATGATCAACCACTTTTGTTTGTCTTTTTTTGTTTTTGCATGTAAATAGTTCCTTAGCTTAGCTTTTTATCTTTATTTTGCTTAGTAGTTTAGTTAAGTTTCACTAGCCTAGTAGAGAGGATTTATTAATCGAAATATTGTGTTAATTCAGGTAAACAGCATTACATAGTGATGTTCTCTGGATGTTCATTTTATTTGTTATTAAATTCTTGAACTTGAAAAGAAGCTGTCACTCCTTTATTCTATGTGTGTGCAGGTTTTGCTGTTAAAAGATCGCTAGTGCTCGAATTCATCCCTTTCAACCGTTGTCTTGATATCAGCTTAAGAGCTGATCATCACCAGACAATACTTAACAGACAGAGAGTTATTTACGAAACATTAAATAACTTTTAACAGTGTATAATGGCACAATACATACCTACATACCTACATACATACATACATACATACAGAGAGAAAGAGAGAGGTATAAATGTATATATTTATATTATTTTGTGTGGAATGTTGTATATATATATATATATATATATATATATATATATATATATATATATATATATATATATATAAAAATGTTTGTATATCTGAATATCTGGAGCGTGTAACAAAGTAATTTCCCTCTGGGATTATTAAAGTATGTCTGATTCTGATTTGCACACTGTTTTTTTATTCTCTTGTAGTGTTAAATTCTGATCACTGCTGCACTTTATATTGTAATGCTGCCTACTCCACCTGCAATCCCTTACAATGTCCTAAGCTGTATGCAACGAAATTTCATTCTGTATGCACTCTGTACGTACATGATAATAAAGTTGTCTAAGTCCACGTCTTCGGCCCTCATATTTTTTCAGTTTTGTGTCCCTCTTATTGGTATAAGAGTATGGAAGCAAAATATAATGGAAATACACATTAACAAACCCTACCCTATGGAGTATTTATGCATGGAGTCACTGTCCAAAAACAACTGTTGTGTATCTCTGTGCTGCCCTGTGATAGACAGCCGACCTGTCCAGGGTGTACCCGGCCTCTCGCCCATTGACAGCTGGAGATAGGCACCAGCCCCCCGTAAAGAGGGATAAGCGAGTTGGAA
The DNA here is from genome assembly GCF_011125445.2 of Fundulus heteroclitus. Classification (NCBI taxonomy): domain Eukaryota; kingdom Metazoa; phylum Chordata; class Actinopteri; order Cyprinodontiformes; family Fundulidae; genus Fundulus; species Fundulus heteroclitus. The sequence goes on along the minus strand of NW_023397241.1, from coordinate 1,196,629 downwards.
GATGGAAGTATTAATCCTAAAACTTGAAAAAGTGTACTCTATCAGCTGTCAGCTCCTCCCAGACCCCCTTCTGACAACATTTTATCCGGGTACGGTCAGAATTACAACGGAGCTTCCAAAATAAGGTTAAACAAAACAAAAACAACTGGACTTCTATTCTGAAGCTGAATACTCTCTAATGACTAACAACTCACCATTGTGAGTTCCAGGTTAATCTTCATGTAAGTCTGAGCTCTCCACACTACTCTGGACATTTTGAATTGAGAAAGCTTCCTGGATGGGAAGCAAAACGTCTTCAGCTTCAGAATAGAACTCATTTTGATTTTTAACCTTTTTATTGGATTGATCCTGACCTGGATGACTGAGAATCTTCACCAGCATACAATGTGGTTAATGTCTAAACTGCTGTATTTACCTCAACCAATTCCTCACAACAGCCGCTTGTCCCAAAATATTATAAACAAAAGTAGGCCAGTAATAATTTAATACAACATGAATTTGCTTCGTACAAATGACGAAGGAATATTGAGAGGAAAAAAGTAATAGCCCTTGCCACAAGTTATGAATGCGTACATGACACATGACTATACAACATCTGTTAATGCAGCAGTGCTTACTTTTGTAAACCCAAAGCTGTGTGGGATATCACGTCTTCATTGAGGATCTATGAAATTCCAGATGCAGTTCAGAGACAGGCAGCTCCTCTTCAGGAGTTTATGTCAAAAGTTTTGAAAGTGGCTTCTGGGACATTCATTCGTCTCTAGTCTGACATGTTTTTGAGTTAACATTGTAGCAGAGAGGTCAGTATTTACCTCTTCAAGTTCTCCTGCTCTGAGTTGTCCAGGGCTCTCAGCTTCGGAGCATACAGCAGCACAATGTCTGATTGCTTTGCTTTCTTGTTGCACTGAAGACAGGAGAAAAAAATGCCAATAGTCAAAAGAAAGCATGCAGTTTTATCATTATGACAATGATACGCTTTCAGTTAAGTTAGAGTGGCCTTACACACCTGTGGACATTTAGCAGCTGAGCCCTGAGCCTTGAGCCAACGCTGAATGCAGATGTTGCCAAAAACGTGTCCACAGCGCAGTGCAGACAGCCGGTGTTCACCTGCTGTGGTCCATACCTCAAAGCAAATGGTGCAAGTATCGCCTTCACTTTCCGCACTGTGAGATGACCAAATTGAAGACGGGGCTTCAGGGGCTGACTAGAGATAATAATATCACAGTTAGTGGTGCAAGTGGGACAGGAATCCTTTTCGATTATGTACAATAAACATTCTATAGAACCTGTGGGACCATTTTTTCCACGGGCACTTTTTAGAGGGACTTGGAGTAAAGAGCGTAGTAATCCACAAGCTCTCCTTTAATCCAGCCATTGATGAAGTGCCTTTAAAAACCAGTTACCAAAAGTGCTCTAAAATGATCTATGAATTTTAATATCACACTTTTATTGTCATCCTAATATTTCACCATAGAGAAGCAGTAACAGAATACACAGTAGCTATGTTTACAAGCACAACAATTTTGGGATTAGATTTAAATGTATTCAGATTAATAACCCCAAAAAAAATAATCAAAATAATCAGATTGCACCGTTTATATAGGCACACAATCAATTAATACCATCATAATGTGCATTTATATGCACCTGCCTCTATTCAGAATACAAGCACTCTGACATGCGCAAACACAAAAAAAAAACAAAAAAAAAACAGTAAATTCTGTCCATGTTGAGCAACAAAAAAATATTAAACAAAGCAGTATTATACGAGTTTGTCTTCCGAGCACCCATGCTGGACAAGGAACAGATTTTAATTACGATCGAGTTGTTACTAAATAGATCATTTTTAGCTGTTTTAATGCTGCGAATAGAAAGATTGTTTCAAGAGCCCTGACAGTATTGCTCCCCAAAGCATTTCCAGCACTCAAAAACGTGGAAATACGTCATGTTTACATTGGGCGCACATGCACACTTGGGTCAGTTTGCCACATTTGGAATAACTTGGTCCTGAGAAGTTTACATGCAAATTGATCAGATTATCAATCGCCATAAACCACACCTCTTATTCGGGTTACAATTTCATGCTGATTGAGCTTAATCCAATGACAATATTTCGATTGCCTCGTTTAAATGACACATTTTAATTCTGATCAGCCCTTTATTCTAATTACTTTTGTCCATGTAAATGCAGTTATTGAAGAAAACTAAAAACAACAAATAATGCAGTAGAGACAGCTAATGTGAGAATATATATATATATATATATATATATATATATATATATATATATATATATATATATATATATATATATATATATATATATAAATAATTGAGACACATCTAGTGTGTTTAGAACAGGGATGTCCAAGTCAAATACACAGAGGGCCGAAAAAACAACTTTGCTACAAGCCGAGGGCCGGACTTGTTCAACGTTTATTAAAACATATTGAAATGATTACACATAACCTATTGAACCAAGACCTAACACAGTGTATATTATTTAATAATTAAATTAGTAAAGCAACATTTGGATCTGTCAGTAATTTCAAGTGAAACAATTTTCAACAGACAAAAACAAACTTCCTTCAAAAAAAATTGCATGTTCTGTACAATAAAAGAATAAAGCAATGTTTTGTTATGGCTCTGTCAGTAACCTCAAGGGAAAACATTTTCAACAGGCAAACAGCAAAAATGTAATTAAAAACAAAATTGTAATGATCTGAGTGTGGATGAACCCGGTATTCAGCCAGACACGGTCTCCAAGCGTTTTATGGTGTTCATGAGAGAAACAGATGGGTGAACAGAATCCAACAGATCGTAAGGCAGACATCCGGACAACAAACTGGCAGCGATCAGAACTGGGCGGAACAGACAGGACAGGTTGAAAATACACAGGATCAAGGATCTGAGGGTTCTTACCAAAAGGGACCAGACTGAGGCAACGAATGAATGGATGACAAGAGACAAAACAGACGGGGAGCAGAGAACTAAAGCAGGCTTAAATAGGCGGACAGATAGGTGAGCTGAAGGAAACTAATCAAGGACAGGTGGGCGTGATTAAAGGAGCAGACAGGACACTAGAAAATAAACCTAAGACCTAAGATAAAACCGAACAAACCAAGCACAGAACTAAAATCAGAGCTAAACAGGGCTGACTAACACAAAAAAGAGGCTAAACTAGAATCCAAAACAGAAATAAACCCAGAGGCTGGAAAGAGCTACTTAACCAAATAATATACATAAACCAGAACAGAACATGACAAAAATATGTTTCTTAATATCAAGAAAAATACATAAATAAAAGTGCATGCATCATAAACTGAAAATGCATTATTGTGCTGCTCCATGATCCTACCCATCACTGCTTTCAAATAGTAAAATAAGAAAAAAAGAATCAAATCAGTTGTTTTGTGGCTCTAATCTGCAATTTTCCCTGAGTCCACTTAACTGAAAAATAAATATGAATAAGGACAATAAAATCTATGGCAAATCATTCAAAAAAAATCCTGTCATGTTGAAAGAAATGTAAAAATTTAACTGATTAAAAACTAAAACATACTTTACTGCTCTGTGATGTTCACTTGTCTCAGGCAGAGCCTGATACTTGGTGGTGTCTGATCTTTTGTACAGTATATCAATGTTCAGGGTTAGACTCTGAGCTGAGGAAATCCTCAGGATTGAGTGAAGGTGATTATCAGTAAGACGGCTCCTGTGTGATGTTTTGTTTAACTTCATTAAAAAGAAAAGTTGTTCACACAGGTATGTGCTGCCAAACATAGAGAGCGTCCCAGCAGCTTGGATGTGCAACTGGGGCAATTGTGTCAGGGATGAAACGTTTTTTGTGCTTTTCATGTTTGGATTTTTTTTCTCCCTTTAACAATCAAACACACCGAGCTGAAATCAGTTGTCTAAGGAGGCGGAGCGCACTGATTGCGCTCCGCAACTGCTGCGCGCAGGTGTTAGCAAACGCTGATTGAAACCAAAATAAAAGGAGCCTGGATGGAAGGAGAGGGGAGCTGATCCTGCAGGTGACAAAGACAGACACGCTGCCGAGCGAGGGCAGGTGGGATCCGCACGCCAGACACAGATTACCGGGAGGTGAACAGACAGTATTGGGCTGTTTGTTCACCTCCCGGTATTCTGTGCCTGGCGTGCGGATCACATCTGCCCCTCTGCCCGCGCCTTTAAATAGCGCTCCGTCTCGATCAGAGTATCGGCAGGAAATGCATATTCTGACGGAGTGTTGGTGGGGGGATGCTGGAGTTTTCCTGCTTCTTACTTTTAGCTGGATCGGTCTGAAAATGGGTGTGGCACGCCAAAGAGTGGAACAGTGCTGGAGTGCCGCAGAATTAGCTGTTGATCAGCAACAGGGTGCGCTGTAGACGGATTGCCTCCGCCAGAAGGAGCATTATAAGCGAATGATAAATGGTGACTTTTAAGGACCATTATTGAATCTTGGACTTTTAAAAAAGGGAAAGGGACTGTTTTATCATGCCACTATTACGGTGGCTTTTGTTGTACTAAAACATCTTGTGCTTGATTGTTTTGCTGTTTGGGTTTTTGAGTTGCTTGCTCCCCCTTGTGTCAAAGAGTGTGGGGCCATATTGGTCACACGTGCAAAACGCCAGCGGGCAGCTGTGCCCTATGGGCCGGTTCTAATAGTAATTAAATATCATTCAGGGGGCCATAGATAATTCATCCACGGGCCGGAAGTGGCCCGCGGGCCTTGACTTTGACATATGTGGTTTAGAACAAAAGGGCTAACAGGTAGCTCACGTTAGCCTTAATTCTATTAGCCTCGCTAACATCCAGTCCCGGACATTTCAAAAGGAGTTTGTTTAAAGCACAAAGCTTAATCGTTCGGCTCTGCCATCCTTCGATGGTGCTATGAGCCTTATCCCTGCATTACTATTGAATATTAATGTTGGTAAAGGCAATTTTGATAACTTTATGTTGTAACCTCTTAGCCACCGATTTGCTACAGCGACCCCAGACGCCCGGAGAGAGAATCGCATTAACAAACTCTGTCGCAAGGGTTCAAATGATTTTACTGGGCAAATCAGTAACCAGAATGTTATTTTCTCAAAAATGTTGTGGTTAACTTGTGCTTTGCATTGTGAATGGGTTGAAACACATGTCAAATGTTGTTCTGAATTAGTTAAGCTAATTTAACCACGATTCACATTCTTTAAGGTGAACTTTGGTTCTTGAACTTAAACAAAATATTATTTCATCAAATAATGTTTTTTTAACTTGGGCTTTGCATTGTGAATGGATTGAAATACATGCCAAATGTTTTTAACTCCATGTTTTTCTTTATCAGATCTGCAGTGAACAAGGATTCACCGAATTATTCCGATTATGACCAACCACTTTTATTTTGTCTTTTGTTTGTTTTTGCGTGTAAATAGTTCCTTAGCTTAGCTTCTTTTTATCTTAATTTTGCTTAGTAGTTTAGTTAAGTTTCACCAGCCTAGTAGAGAGGATTTGTTAATCGAAATATTGTGTTAATTCAGATAAACTGCATTACATAGTGATGTTCTCTGGATGTTCATTTTATTTCTGTTATTAAATTCTCTGACTTGAAAAGAAGTTGTCACTCCTTTATTCTATGTGTGTGCAGGTTTTGCTGTTAAAAGATCGCTAGTGCTCGAATTCATTCCTTTCAACCATTGTCTTGATATCAGCTTAAGAGCTGATCATCACCAGACAATACTTAACAGAGGTTTATTTAATAAACATTAAATAACTTTAAACAGTGTATAATTGCACAACATGATTATGATCACAAGAAACTTTTGCATCATCACCCAGAAGCTGAAAAGAAAAGAGACAAAAAGATTTTTCACACCTCACTTATTATCTCAAGGAATTACTTTAAACTAAATATTTTAGGCTAAAATAATAAACTGTTTATTGGTGGTGTTTTTTTCTTCAATCCCACCGTTATGTTTAGTAATTTCTGCCAAAAGCTGCAGCATTTTGATTTAATCCATCTGAATGCAGTATTTGCAAGCCCTACTCTGATTGGACGGAAAGAAACCTGTCTGTAATTGGCTGGTGAGGTGGACAGTTTTTGAAGTCAGGAGCGCACAGACAGAATCCAGCCCCCGCACAGCTGGTGTTGAGCATGGAAGTAGCAGGTCACGGGCAGACATGGAACCAAGCGTGAGCATAGAGGATTGAGAAGAGTTTATCAGTTTTGAGCGCGCGCGTGATGTTAAAATGCTGAATACCTGTCTCACTGCGCGCTCAAACAAAAGACACAAATATCGCTCCCGAAGTGGGTATACGTAATTCTGACTGAAAAATAAGTGGTTATACGCCATATACCCGCGTACACCTTGGACTACACTGTCCGACTTCATGTGAGATCATGAAACATACCGCTTTACGATCAACCGGAAACAGTTCCACGCAAACACGCGGAATCAGTTATATCTGATAATATATCTGATGAAACTGTTTTTATGACCGTATTTTTTTTTTTTTTTTAAAAGGTATTTTTAATGCCACAGATAATCACATTTAATGACTTTTAATGCCAATTAAGGCTATAATTTTAAAAAATTCCATCACAGTACTGCAGTCGGACATCCCTTGAGAAAAATGTTCTGTCCCAACGTTGGGTTGAGACAAAGCACAGAGACCCTCCAAGACAGGGCTGAAAGATCATATATGGCCAAATCTCCTTTAATGCTGTTACATGAAAGTGCTGCCATATTGATTGTGATCGTTCAGTGTTGGATCCAATAGAATTTATAATCAACTGTGAATTGATTACAAATTGCTACCTCTACAATTAATCCATTTTGACTGACTTATTTTAATTTGTTTTCCTTTTTTGTGTTTTATTTAGTAGCGAGTAGTCTTTCTAGTAGTATCAAACAGAATAATTGCTGTAACAGGGAGTTTAATAAATTCCAACTAGCTCAATCACAGTTGTTTCTGGTTATTTTGAATCAGCAATTGAATGGTCTCTAAGAGTTACCAAATTACTATATGGTTCTATCTAACTGTAGATGACACAGACATGCACGCACAGACACACACACACACCCTTACACACAGTATTAACTAAATTTGTGAGGCATGAACACCAACACATACGCACACAAACACATGTTCCATCACCTTTATGAGGACACTGCACTAATTTCTTTAAACACCAACCTGTGGAAAATGGCACTGCACCATTTTTTGGTCAAATGTTGAGATTTGGGAACAAATTCGATGAGGCTGTGTATCTGAAGGAGGCTCAGCTGACACATAACCTTTCGTGACCTTGAACATCCCCCTCCCCCCATTTTTTAAACACTTCTTAGTGTAGTATTTCGACCTAACTCAGAGTACCATCTCTCGGTGATATTGAACGCAACACTGATAGCGGCTAACAGCTAGCATGTTGTTAACTGGACATAGCCCTAGGAAGGACCTACAGAGTTCTATATTCCCAGGCTTGTACAGCCTTGGAACAGAAAGCACCACAATAAATTTGGGCCAGCTCCGACAAAGCGTCTCCCAGTTATGAGGTGTCAACTTCTTGCCACTGTCACATGCAGCAGAAACGCTCCACAACACCAAAGTTACAGAATCTTAATGGTGGCAGATAAGGCAAAAATGCCTCATTTAATGCTGAGCTTAACCATCACCGCAATTACAACGTCTTTGTTAGTCAGGGGTTAGAGAGCAGCCTTGGATTACAGCCTTACACTTCTGCGCAGGTGGTACGATTATACAGTTGGCGTCACATCAATTATTGTACAAGAATGATGCCCAGAAACTAGATTCTGCACTGGGCCAGACTAGCAGATTTCTTATATTGTTCAGAAATCACTACATTATGACACTTGATCAAAACATTTTGCAAAAGTACCTTGAGGTCCTGGATATTTGAGCCTGTCCTCCCACTGACTGCTGCTAAAACAGCTATAAGGATAAAGAAACATGGCATTTTAAAATCATAAAAAGTGATTTTACAGAACACGGATAAATAAAACTAATAACACAATTTAGCACAGACATGATACACCACCAACTTTAAATTTCTGTCAGGCTTACTGGGAGCTCTTGCTTCTTGTTGTTGGGAGTGTTGGGTGGAAGTATTAGGAAAAAGATGAACAGATAGTGCAGGTACAGAAGCTCCCACCCCAGCAGCGCTGCTTTCTTCTCTTTCTTCCTCACCCTCAGATTCACTGGCCTCAGTGGTGCTGCCCGATTCTGGCTGAGCTGTACTGGCAGCTGGTGCTCGGAGCAGGAAGTCAGGGAGCCCTCTGGAAGGTGTTGCTGTCTGGCTGGAGTAATGGACCCTGAGACCCTGTCTGTAGTACAACCATACGTTCAATACTGCAATGTTGCTTTGGACAAAGCACAACAGCTGGAAGAACAATGTTAAGTTTACCACCTGAGTGACCTCCTTATCGGCACCCCTTGAGTTGCTGAAGGCATTGCTGTAGCTCCATTCACAGCCCTCTGACTGAAGGCCCAGGTGGCAGGAAGCCTGAGCGTTCCCTCAACAGCCTGCTGTGCTACAGCTCTGTCATCCTCCTCCTCATCCACCTCAGTGCTGCTGCCAGAATTTGAGCTGGCATGTAGAACGTTGGCATCCTCAGCAACATCTTCAACTGCAGCTTCTGGCTGCTCACCAATACCAACCGCTGCAACCACAGGTGAATCTATATCCATGGCCTCCATCTACACAGAGTAGAAAAAAATAACCCCTATGAAAAACACTTCAACAAAAAATTTCCATAAAAAAAGTCATTTCTAAAGATATCAGATCATTGTATCGAGTCATTGATTTGCAACATTCGCTCTTCCTGGATGAGCATGTAGCCCGAGTGGACAGTCACTTGCATTGCGCTGTCAACGTTGCAGCAATCCCTCAAACTGAGCCTGCATGTAGCAACAGCGGAATGGAAAACTCCCCTTTAACCGGAAGAAACTTACAGCACACGGGTGTTAAGCTCCAGTCCTCCAAGGCTGGTGTCCTACAACTATTGGATGTCTCCCTGATCCAACACACCTGAATCAAATGGCTGAATAATCTCCTTGATATGCAGTCAAGGAGATTGTCCAAATACCCTTATTGAGTAAGGACTCTTTAGCCAAAGCGGAGGTGCGTGAGTGGTTGCCAAGTGCTGTCTGAATATTGCAGTCAACACGGAAGGAGGAAGGGAAAAGGATCCTGTGTGCTTCCTCCTGTGGCTAATTTAGCATAGGAACCTCACAACGTCCCATACCGGTGCTAAGGAGCGCTAAGGAATTTCAAAATCCTTTGAGTGACATGACATAAGCACAGCCCACCTCACAGAAATCCACTTAGATGTCCAGAGTAGAGAGTGCACACTTTGTAATTCAATTTCAGAAGGCTGTAGGCCCAGATTTGTCTCAAATCATCCATGTGCTTTTCCGTCAGGTAATGACGTCAAAGTTATAGGCTGTCCAAAATCGGCACAGCAGTCTGAAGCTCCCTTCCTACGCACGATGGTGTTCTTATTGTTGATCCCATGAAGGGTGGAGGAACAGGAGATAGGAGCTATAATTAAGGGTATTTGGATGGAGCCAAATTCTCCAGAGTCCTGCTAATGACCTGATTATTTGATTTAGGTTTGTTGAAGCAGAGACACGTAAATGGTCCTCGAGGACTGGAGTTTCACACCCCAGCCAGAGCAGAATAAGGCTCAGTGTGAACAGCCATCTGCAATGATCACATGCAAACGTTTAAAATACCGAGGACCATGTCTTGACTTCCAGTCATTTTCTATAAAATTTTATTTACATAGCAACAAATTATGTTGTTAGGATATCAACAAGGTCAAGTGGAACGAATTGTTTATCCCAGAACTGCCTGCCACACTTGGATAACAGCACACAACAAGGAAATGACTAATCTGTCTGATAGCGTCCCGGAGTTGACACAGTCTATCTACTGAGGACGCAGTTTGGATATGTACTGCCTTTTATGGGTGTTAACCTAAACTCCTTTATAATGTTTGAATGATGAGCAATCGGGGGTTCTTGCCGATCAAGTGCCCATCAGCGCTGATATGAATGTAACTCTCTGTCTTAAGTAGATAAAATATAACTAAAAGCATACTATTCTGTTTTATGCGTCCTACAATCAAGTTAATATTTTAGTGGGGGTCGCCTGACTGGGTAAAAAGAGCTGGGTCCACTCAGGGTGTTTCACCGCCAGAAGGGTCGGTAGACATTAACAACTGGTGTTTCTGCCTTCGGACATTCCGTTTTCCGGCCAGGACCTTACGGAAGAAAAACACACAACTCTCCACAGAAGGTAAGGAGATTCCATTTATCTCCTAGTGTCTTTTGCTTTCTGGAAGGGCTGTTTTTTGCATTACTTGGGGCAGAGAAACGGTTTTTGATTAACCGGTTGCAAAGGTGTCGATAATTACGAGTAAGGCGCGCGCAGGCTTTGGTTTAAAGTCCAGGGACCCCATAAGGGTCACAAAAGCCACCAGCCATCTCGGAAATTGGGTTTAGAGTCCCTAACAATCTCAGAGATGGCTTAAAAGCCAATTTTCCGGGTAGGCGCACAACCACCTGAGGTGAAAGTCCCCGCAGTCAGGAACAGGCTTACGAAGCAAAATAGCTGGTCTAGGAGGTGGGTTTCGAGTCCCTTTGCTGTGTGAAGACGAAAACACTGTTTTTCTCTGTTCGTCTGTACACAGTAATAAAAGCCACCCTCTGAAAATTTTGTGCATCGAGAGGTGGGTTGTAACTGGCCAGTGTAAAGCAACCGTACAAGATAGAATGAGGAATAGGAAAAAAAAACAAAGAAAAAGAAAAGCGAAACTTTAATAAAATGAATAAAAAAGGAAACGGAAACGGAACTAAAAGGGCGTTACACCAGGGAAGCGTTCACGTGGGGACCGACTAGGACTTCTGTTGTGGATAAAATTGTTCGTAACTACTAATTGTGACGTATACCTTTCAAAAATGGGTAAGCGTCCATGTGTCTGCGAGACATAGAGTTGTATCCTTGCGGGGCTGAAGAGTAAAACCGTGTTTGGCCAAAACATTCGGGGGTCGTAGACAGCGCACACTCTCCACTTTTAAACTAAACGGGAACTTAACACGTTAAAAACATCTTTCGGCATTGCCATAGACATTTTGGAAAATATGAAAAACACAGATCTGTGTAGGATAGTGAAAAAAACAGGCCTGCATGTGTTTGTCTGTCTGAATGTCATCGTTTATATGTAACTATGTATTTGTGTATCGTATGTAACTAAACGTTCATCTGTGTGAAGTAATGTTCATGGTTTCAAATTGTTCATTTGTTTTGGGAGAACTGCAGCTCTGTCATTCAAATAATGTTTTTAATCATGACCTGTGTTAACTAAAAGCTGAAGAAAGGAAAAGAGAGACTTCAATAACAAAGTTTGTTTTCTTTCCACATTAAATATCCGCCCAAATTAAATTGTTACACTGAGAGATTAACATGGCTTGAACGAAAAATATTTCAGCTTTGTTAGAAATTGGAACTGGTAATAATCTGTACATAAAGCTTCTTGAGTTTACTGTATGAAATTAGACCCCATCACTTGTTTTTAGCCCTACAGTGATAAAATTACTGAGATCTCATTGCTTGTAATAATAATGATTCATCACAAACCAGTCCATTTGAAAGAGTTTAGATATACATGATCTTTGATTTAAGTAGATGTAAGAAACTGTGCTTTGGGTTTGAACAAAACTGTATGAAACTAAATATGGTTTCTTTTTCTAAGGGTTTTCTGTTAATTTATTTTATTTCCTTTTTACTTGGAATGGGGTACCGCGCTCGAGCTATTTTTAGAAACACAACGTCACGATGACGTCACATCACGTGGTACGCAGTGGGGCAAATTCCGGAAAGCCGCCGTTGTTTTGCTGTAAGAGAGACGTGCGTTAGCCTAGGTTTTACTCGGTAAACGACTGCTTTTTCCAAATCTAAAACCATGGTTCTTAAACATTGTTGCTATGGAACGTGCAACAGCGACTTGAGTTACGCTGATCGGCCGCATATGAAGGATGTTTTCTTCAAGACTGCCAAGGAGAAATGTGTGCGCTGGGACCGGGGCGGTCGGCCTACACAACAGTTCAACCCGGAAAAAGTTACCAAATTCAAGTACATATGTAGCAAGCATTTTGTCGGAGGAAAGGGCACAACCGAAGAACATCCTGACCCAATTCCAGCGACATCAAGTCAAGGTAAGAGTATTTTGGTGGCCGACATGTTAATAAAGTAGCGCCTGCTACCATGACAGCATATAGGCTATCATGGTAGCAGGCGCTAACATGATAGCCTGCTACCAGGATAGCTTACTCAAAAACATTTCAAATGAGAAACATTAAACATATACCCATTCCTGGACGGTGATTGCAAACAACAACAACAAAAAAAAAAAAAACGGCCGACGCTGCCATGATCGCCGCGCAGGAAAAAAAAACAAAGCTTACCGTTCATCAACTCGGCCAGTTTTCCAGTCTTTTTAAGCCCTCGAACCTCAAGCCATCGTTTGAGCTGAAGGTTGGTGTGTTCTTCGACAGTGCGACCAGTAATCCGTGTGCCTGGGACATCGTCTTGGGAAAGTTTAACGGCTGTAAAGTCGGTCATATCGCTGTTTCTGTTGCGCTTGTAATAGCTGGGTTATCCGTGCTTTCTCTCCTGTATGCCCTACCTAAGCGGCAAAAGGGGCGTTGCTCTTGAGACGGTGACGTCACGTGCGCGGTACCGCATTTGAATGTTACTAAAGAGACATTTAGAGTATCACGAAGGCCACACTTAGCGCATAATCAGTTACAAAACCATCTGATGTTATTAATTATGCTGAGCTAAGGCGAACCACAGAGGGACAATTTAACCTGAAACAGGACAAAAGATATGATAAACAAATCTGACCATGATGTAAACATCCAAATGTTTATGGCGAGGCTGGGTTCAGTGTGTCCTGGCCTGAGGGGGCATGAAAAATATATCAGCAAAATTAAAATAAAAAGGCGAGCTTCTGAAGGTTAAATTCTAATTCTAATCTCTGTTTGTTTTTGGGTTGTGTTATCTAAATATATAATCACATATATAATAGTGTAGTTTAAAGTAATACAGATGTTAACTTTAACCCAGTAACCTAAATAGATGAGGATGTATGCAGAACAAAGGGTAGATTCAGACTTCAGTAAGTGTGTACCAGACACGGGGGGAGCAAGTAGATATATGACAGCCTTGTGAGCAGATAATGCTTTTAAAATTCTTTCTCAAGGTTTCAATGTTGTTATAGTTAACTCCCTGGAACCAAGCTAGGGACATCGTTTACATTTAACGGTCAAAGGTCAGGAAACAGATGTTCTCAGCAGACTCAGTGTCTCAAGGAAACTTAGAAAGAAGGTTGGTCCGTCCCCCGCTTGGAGCCGTCCGTAGGTTCAAAAGGAAAGTACGAACGTGTAAGCCTTGAGACACACTTATGACACGGGCAGAGAAGGTTAAGGTATCCACGGCTGTGATAAAACTTAGCATTTTAACTTGCAAGTGTCTCCCACTTTGGAATTCCAAATTGTAATAAATATATGTTAAACTGTTTTTGCCTCTGAATTCACTGTCTTTTCCCTTTTTGACAAATCATTGACCGGGTGAAACGAGACGGGCCGTTAGGTGGATGGGCCCCACGTGAGTCTCGTCAAATGGTGCCGCGACCTCCGGATATGGCTGTGAGTAAAGAGTCATTTTGAACATTGGACACAAAGGAGGACTTTGCTGCAGCATCACAGGTCGAACAAAAAAAGGTAAGGAGATATTTTTTCTCCATTGGCAAAATGTTAGATGTGTAGGCAAAATTAAGTGATGCTGTGGTTTAAGATACTCTCTTCTCAAAATATCAGAGAATGAACAGTACAAATAGGTTTAAACAGAATTTATGTTGAAACCGAGAAATGATTGAATGGGATTTATGTGTATGTCCACGTCAGAAAACCGTAAAATAAGAGAAATAATAAAATAGAAAATATACAGTTAAAAACAAATGTTGAGGCTGTAAAATAAAAGACAATAAAAAGATAAAATACAAAAATAGTCTCGGAGTTGGTCAATCCCCACTCCAGACTGACGAATCTGGTGATCTTAGAACTGAGATAAAACGTTGTCTCGGAGAAAGGAGACTCTCCACAGTAACGTAGCGATAGGAACTGCCGAGAATACATAAACATCTAAAAGTTGAGACTAGGACAGCAAGACCTTTAAAGTGAGCTGTAATAGAAGACGATAGAGAATTAAAAAGGGGCCCCAGGAGAACAACTTGAGTTGTTTTCTAGCATCAGAATGGGATTCTGAATGCACAGCGGTTAGACAAGGCAAATTTTTAAATAGATTGTTCCGCTGATATGGAAAGGATGCTGAGATCCTTCTGTGCGCGCTGCTGTCTTTGATCTATGTGTTTTTTGTTTCTGTTTAACAAGTTTGTTTAGGTAAGAATGGGATCCATTGTGTGAATAATCAAGAGCAGTCCGCGGCTCCGGTGTGAGTTTGTCTCTGTGTGTATGCGCGGCTTCGAAGTCTCTTGTGTGTGTATGAACGGGTGGTTACGCATGCGTATGTTTGGCTGTTAATAGCTTTTCACGTATTGTTTTTACGGTGGAAAAGTACTGAGTCAGGAAGCTGTGTGTAGCCGGTCACAATAACCAGGATCATGGCAGAAGTATTTGACCAGGAGTTTCAGGACGACGCATGGGGATCTGCCCTTTGGAAGCCCTTGGGTGAACAGGTAGAGGCGCCGATGGGTTTTGTTGAAACGCATTAAAAGTTAGACAAAAAGACCCAGTCGGCGTGGAGACAGAAAGTTCTTGGAGCTGTCACGGCAGAGGAGAAACGGCTGGAACATAGCGAACCCCTGGGCAAGTATCTGGTGAAACAATATGCTAAAAGTAAGAAACACCTTAATGATTGTGTTCAAAGACAAAAATCAGTTGGTTTGTTGCATTTTGGGAAACGTGAGCAGCAAAAGGCAGATCGAGAGGTTAAATCATGGGAAAAATTGTTGGTAATTTGGCAGGAAATTAAACATTTGTTTGAAACAAAAGTAGAAACAGCACAATCTCCACCTCCATACAATTTAAACACTCCTTCTGGATTGTATCCAGTCCTGGATGTAAGGGGTGGAGAATTAGTGGTGGAAACGCTCCCGGAAAACACCCCCAGGGGCAACACATAAAAATGTGTTGTGTTGTTGAGTGTCGGCTAAAAAGCCGACACTCAACACCCACATACGTCATTTAATGCTCCACCCATATCCCCGACCCCTTTAAAGTCTTGTGAGCCTTTCTCGCTCGAGCTGCTCGCAATAACTCGTCTCAGTCTGTTAACAGGCCTTCCTCCCCGCCTATTGCCCATCCCATCTTTCAGATGACGAAAGCAGGCCCTGAGGAGCATGCGTTGCAGCCTCAGGAACCTGGAGTAAGATCGCCCTCTAGGGGCTGTTCTTCTGTATCTTCAGAGGACACACAACAAGCAACAGGCTTAAATCATGTTGATCTTAATAAAACAGGAATTAGATCACCAGCAGCATTGACTAATGTCAGGTTTAATAACCCACATTCATCAGAACCTGAGATAATGTTAAAATGTCACTTAAAGGTGTTTGGCAGGAGGACGATTCCACTGAATTGTTAAATGTTCCACTGTTGGATTTCCCCTTAGAGGGAGAAACGCATGCTGAAGAAGGCATGGTTGATAATAATGGGTTGTATCATTCTACTGAAGAAGCAGAATTTGCCAGGAAACAGAGGGCATCACGCACTCGTGATGTGAGGAGAAATTTAAAGGATAGCTTTCACAGCATGCATTCAATGACAACTGGTTCTCAAGGTTCCACTAGTACCAAACACACAGGTTTAAATCCAAAAGGGATAGATCTAACTTGGGTGAATTATTCAGGGAAGCAGTCCTGAAAGGAGTGCCTCCTTTGGTGTCACAGCTGATGAAACAGAATCCTGAGATGCCTGGTTGTGAGTATGCCCACTGGGAAAAAACATCTTGTACATCATTTGCATGTGGCTCAGGATGCAGAGAAAAAGTATAAACTAGAGAAAGAGGACATTCATGATCAATTAATTAGATTGCAATTATTAGATGCTAAACATCAGTTGAATAAACGTAAACCAGAAAAAACTGAACACGTTATGGTGTCAGCGGTTGCATCCCCTGGGGCTCCATCCCCAATGGTGACACCTCAGTTTAATCCAATGCAAGGGGGAGGCATCCCCCCTCCTGTTTTTTATCCTCCATATAACTACAGATCTGCGGGTTCTGCATTTGGACTCAGATGGCGATTTGGTGGACAGCGTGGACGGTCAGGTTGGGGCCATGGTCTGAGAGGACGAGGTGGATATGGCGGACCTGAGAGAGCACCTGTCGACATTTGTTTCAACTGTGGACAAGTTGGGCACTGGGCGAGGGATTGTCTTGCCCCACAGGGAGGCGAGATTGTGCCACCGAACCCTAATATGGCCCCGCCTCCGCAAGGTCAGTACCCCCAGCACGGGGAAAACTTTTATGGAAAACTTTGACACACCCCTGAGAATAACTCCATTAGCATGTGTACCGCAGACCCTATGCTGCCAGCGAAAGTTGGAGAGGATCACATGAACTTTTTAGTTGACACTGGAGCCACATATTCCACTATTATCAATCAGCCATCTGCCTCTGTGCTGTCGACTAAGACTGTGTCACTAATGGGTTTCTCAGGGAAGGAACAGCGTCTGCTGTTGACTTTACCACTTCTGGTGAAAGTTGGAAACCAGAAACTGCATCATTCATTCGTATGGTCTCCTTCTACACCTGTCAATTTGATGGGAAGAGACTTGTTGGTTAAACTGGGAGCCACAGTGCTTTGTGGACCTCAAGGTTTGACTGTTACCTTTCCAGACGGTTCTTCCCTAGCATGTGGTCACACTTTTCAGGATGGCCAATATCTGGTTCGACCCATGGGGGAAGAGTTTGCTGACATCTACTGGAGGCTCTTAACAGAACCTGCTGAAGCTGGTGTTCTCTCTGTGTTCCAGCTTTGGAAGCCTTGGATTCAAACCCTGAGTTCCTACCTGACTCCACCTGATCCGCCACACGTCACTCTGTTCTACGACAGAAATCACACAGATTGTTATGAGGAATCATTTGCTGCAGAACTTGAAGGTAACGCATGGACAGTCACATCTAAGAACATATATGTGGCCCCTGAGGGGAAAGGCAGCCGCGTTGATGTTAACTACTGAACAACAGCAATGGTATATGATGTCAGATGAAGCATTTCCTCATATTTCTCTTTCTCTCCATTCTGAACGCCAGGCCAGAGAGTTGGAAGGAATGATTAAGCGTTCCCTCCAGACCACTGATTGGGCACCAACCAGCGTCCAAGGTTTGCTTTTTTCAAATTCCACTAACACATCAGATTGTCTGTGATGTAACTGACAAAGTTCTTTTGAAACATGAGCTTATGACTCAACACCATGGCAGGGAACGTAACGACCATCATAAAGCAGCTGAGATGTTGGATGCTCTCCCATCACAACTCTGGGCAACCAGTCCCATGGACGTGGGATTAGTTTCATGTGCTCCAGTTTCATTTTAGGCTGCAACTGACTCTCCTATTTGGGTGAATCAGTATCCACATAAACCTCAAGCGGAGGAAGGCATCACTGACACCATTGCGGGCCTTTTGACAGCTGGAGTATTAGAACCTTCTGTCTCAGCCTGGAACACACCCATTGTGCCAGTGGAAAAGAAACACACTGGTAAATATCGCATGGCACATGATCTTAGAGCCGTAAATTCTGTTTTGAAGACACCTACAATCCCTGTACCTAACCCATATGTGGCCATTTCCAGTTTGGAGCCCTCTCAGCAGTGGTACACAATTATCGACTTGGCGAACGCATTTTTCTGTCTCCCTTTAGCTGAAGATTGCAGAGACGTTTTTTCATTCACTTATAAAGGTCGCCAGCTGCGTTACACCAGACTGCCACAGGGATTTACCCTATCACCAGGTATCTTTAATCAAGTTTTGAAAGATGTTTTGCAGACATGTCCTCTGCCGAGAAACACCACCCTTATTCAGTATGTGGACGATCTGTTGTTGACTTCACCAACTGCTGAGATCTGCCTTGAGGCTACAGAGCTGGTTCTGAGACACCTCCATGAACATGGGTTCAAGGTCAGTAAGGATAAATTGCAAATTGCCAGAAAACAGGTTTCTTTCCTGGGCCGTGTCATCTCTGCAGGAACAACCAGCATGTCCTCCAGTCATAAGCAGAGCATTTTACTATATCCTGAACCGCTGCGCGTGAAAGACATGCTGTCTTTTCTGGGATTGACTGGTTACAGCCGTAACTATATTACCGGCTATGCAGATCTGACGCAGCCTTTGAGGGACCTCGTGAAGGCGCAAGGTATGAGAAAACTAAATAATGTTTTGGTTTGGACTCAGGAAGCGGAAGAAGCATTTGTTCTGCTTAAACAACGACTTGCATCTGCTGCTGAATTGACTCTTCCAGACTACTCCATCCCATTTTTTATTGATGTTTCTGAAACAAAATTCGCTTTAAATGGCATTTTGTTTCAGAGGAGGAAAGGTGAGCGGAAAGTCTTGATGTATATATCAGTAATGCTGGACAACATGGAAAAATGTCACCCCCAATGCACACAATATGCAGCAG
This sequence comes from Fundulus heteroclitus, assembly GCF_011125445.2. Lineage (NCBI taxonomy): Eukaryota > Metazoa > Chordata > Actinopteri > Cyprinodontiformes > Fundulidae > Fundulus > Fundulus heteroclitus. Next base: position 1,177,924 of record NW_023397241.1, on the reverse strand, counting down.
CAATAGCCAGAATGATTCAAAAGACTGCACATTTAGTCATGGGACACAGTCTAACCCAGGGGTCGGGAACTTATGGCTCGCGAGCCAGTTGTGGCTCTTTTGATAATTTCATCTGGCTCGCAGAGAAACAAAATATCGCCGCTATAGTTTTCATTAGGGGTTTTTCGCGCATGCGCGCCGGACTGGAAGGCAGAAGGCGAACACAATGGCGGGCGCAAACAAAGGAAACGACGAGTTCTCGACATATTTTTCTTCTTTAGATACGTATTAGAGCTGCAACTAACGATTATTTTACTAATCGATTAATCTGTTGATTATTAGTTCGATTAATCGATGAATCGGATAAAATAAAATAATAAAAAGCATTAATTTTCGACCCTTTATTGAAAAATATAACTGACAGTGCAAAACATATTTAGAAAGTGCACAAACAGATTGCTCCTTGAACATCCCTGAGCTGTTAAAGTTAAAAAAAAAAAAAAAAAATGGACTAACACAAAAAACATATACACATCTCAGGTGTACTTTACATCTGCCAAATTAAATATATAGGCTTTTTTAAAGTGCACAAAAAGATTTAGATTTTTGTTTAAAGGCACTTGAGCTGTCTTAGGAACAATAAATAATTTATAACAAATTAAAAAAAAGTACAAATCTGAAAACATAACCGCATTTGTTTGAACGTCTGAACTTATCTGCTACACTACTACACTCAGACTCACAAACTCTCTCTCTCTCTCACACACACACACTCACTCTCTCTTACTCTCTTTGTTCAGACATTTTGCATTGCAATGCAAAAATGTTAGCATGTCCACATGCTCCTGGCTCAGGCTGGCTCTTTTCTTGGAGGCCATGTTTCCTGCTGCAGAAAACAGCCGTTCAGATGGTGTTGAGGTGGCAGGGATGCATAGATAAGACTTGGCTAGCCTGGCCAACATGGGATATCTGTCATTGTTAGCCTTCCACCACAGTAATGGGTTTTCTTCCTTGGCAAGGTTTTTTTCTTCAAGGTATGTAAGAACTTCTTTCCTCACTTGAGTGTGGACATCCTCAGCTTGGCCTGCTCTATCATCTTCGTCACCATCAGAACCAAGGAGTGAGTCAAGTAGAGTGGCTTGAGGCGTTGATTCAGTAGCTGTAGTATCGGTGGAGGTAACACTGCAACTGCCATGCTGCTGCACATCCATCTTCCTTCTCTCTTCAAGTACCATTGTTTGCACTTTAGTTTGAACACGTAGGACTTCATCAGGTGAAAGAAACTTGTTCAGTTTCCTAAACCTTGGGTCAAGGACCATCGCAAGAATCACTGTGTTTGGTGTGCTATCTGAGAAAGTAGTCTCCCTTTTCCATCTCTCCTGCAACTGCTGCACAGCAGTGAGTTGAAAAGCCCGCAGCGGGGCTGACTCGTAGACAGCACTCTGGGTGGACTTCAACAGCCCCTTCACAAGTGGAGGTATTGTAGATATTGTTGCATATTTCTGTCCACTCATGAACACAGTGGCACATTCAAAAGCCTTGAGGACTGTTGAAAGCTCTTCCAGCAGACTCCACTGGTCTGGTTTCAGATCTAGGTACCTTTTGCCTCTCTGTGTGACAGAGCTGTCAGACAGTGTTGCTGTTACAGGCCACCTTTGCTCAAGCAGTCGGCTTATCATGTAGAATGTGCTATTCCACCTGGTGCTTACGTCTTGGACAAGGCTGTGCTCAGGTGTGTTCATTTGTTGTTGTTTCTCTCTGAGCTTACTGCAGGCTAGCTCACTTTTCTTAAAATGTTCTACCAGACATCTTGCAGCCCCAACAGCTTTTTCAATGCTTGGATTCTTCAACGCAGCGTTGATCACAAGTTGCAAAGTATGGCCAGTGCAACGGACAGAGGACCACCCATGCTTCTCCTCCAGGATATTTGCCGCAGCAACAATGTTAGCACCATTGTCATGGACTATGGCAATGATTTTGCTTGGAGGAATTTCAAATCTGTCTACTACCTGCTCCAACCACTCTGCAATGTTAGATGCAGTATGTCTGTCCTGCAGTGGCATGGTGGTGAGGGAGATTGACTGCATGTCCCAGTCATCTGTGATGTAGTGGCATGTGACACCAAGGTAGGCTTCAGTTGCTACACTTGTCCAAACATCAGTGGTGAGAGCAAGTTTGCTGTTGTTGGTGTTTATTGCAGTCTTCACTTTCTTGAATGTTTCTTCATATTTTCTCTGAAGTATATAAAAAAGGAGACTGCCCTCAGCCCGGTGAGTCTGCCGTGAGTTTGTGTGTGGAATACCGGCATCGTGAACGCTGATCTTAACCTAGGACTGAGGGCTCCCAGTTTGTGTCAATGGTAAGAGCTGATTCTGAGAATCTGTTGAGCGTCACGTTTGTTTGAAAGCTTGTTGCTTTAATGCTTGCTACTTTGCGTGTGTGAAGAGCTAATTGTTTTGATGTGCTGTATTCTGTGGGGAATAATAATAAATATTTGCCTTATATTCTAACAGAAACAGTGTTTGAGTCCTTATTTGTGTTTGCCGATCTCTCCCGATCCTGAAATAAACATTTCATAAAACATTTTGGCGTTGTCGGCAGGATTGGAGGAGGGACTACAATACACAAATATGTTTAGAAATATGTTTAAAAGGAGAAATAAGAACTCTGATGAGAAAATTCAGAGGGAAGAGGTAGTTCCCGGATGGGAGTTTCCTCATTCTAAGCAGATAGCGCTGTGTTTGCGCGATGGTGGGGGCAGACCGGAGCCGTGGAGCGGCCCGCTGGAGGCAGCGGGACCCGAGGAATTATTGGCAGTGTTGCAGAAAGTTGAGGTGCAGAAAAAGGCTCCGGTGGACGGATTACAGAGGCGCTTGTGGATTTGTGCCACGGCTTGGAAGCAGCAGTATGAAGCTGGCCAACAATTAAAAACTCAGCAGTTAAAAGACAGACAGGCAATGACTGAGCTGCAGTCTGCGGAGTCGCTGTATCGGCAGCATGTGCAAATGCTGACTAATCAGCTTGAACAGATGACCAGTGTTGCAGAAAAAGCTGTGGCCCAGGTGTCTGTGTTAACAAGGAAAAAACAGGGGAAAAACCCCCGCCGTTTTCCTTCTGAAAAAAGTCTGTTCGTTTGTAGCTGGATTGGGGTCTGGGTGGGATCCCGAAAGCTGGGACGGTAATATGTGGGACGATGAGGAGGACAGTGATTCTGGAGGTCCTTCAGATCCACGTCCTTTCCTTCCATTGGGGGTTAAACCCGTCGTCCAAAGGAGAAGAGAGCAGCAGCATGTACCCGCAGCCTTCCGGCAGCGGCTAGATTCTCAAGGTAATGATGTACTTGATGCTGCGGGACAACCTGTTATGGAATGGGTGGAACAGCCGCAGCCGCCGGCAGTGTCACGGACCATAACAGAAGATTACTCGCAGGATGAAGTTGCTCATATCACTAAAAAATTAAGGCAGCATCCGGGCGAACCCACTGATCTATGGGTGGCTCGCCTGCTGGATGAAGGTGCAGAACAGATTGAAATAGATCACAGAGATGGCATGGCATTTGGTGGTCTAAGCACTGATGGGAATGTAAATGCTAATTATAGGCAGGAAGTGAGAAATTTGGGGGATCAGGCGAGATCATTGTTTGACTTGTGGTCTGAGGCAGTACGAGCAACATGTCCCAATGTATCTGATTGGCCCGAAATCTCTGGACCATGGTTAACATTAAAGGAGTGTGTGCAGAGGCTGACGAGGCTGTGTGTGCGTGATTTGTTACCAGTGGGGATGGTGGCTGGATATCAGCAAGTGGCTGTTCCGAAGGTGGTGAGAGATCAGTTGATTAAAACTGCCCCACAGCATTATCGGGCAGCTATGCTTACTGTGATGCTGGGAGCTCCAGATGCCCCGATGGAAATCATCAAGGCTCGGATTTTGGAGCTGGGGAATCTGGGGGAATGGGGCAAGCAGGAGGAATGCAGACCACGAGTTCAACAAACTCCGGTCCGCAGCCCGCAAAGGGAGCGGGGGAGAAATGAACAGGGTCCACCACGTAACATGTTGTGGAGGGCACTGATTAATGCTGGGGTGCCTGCTTCAGAGATACACGCATTGCCTACTGATGAGTTGAGACAGATGTGTCAAAGAAGAGGCTTAAAGGTTAACTGTGCAGGATTTGGTGCTGAACTGGACCCATTAAATTCTTTGATTCAGCTGTTGCTAGAGGCGATTCATCCCACAACATCGGCTCCACCTGCTGAAGAATCTGAGCCTGTTGTGCGCAGAAAACCTGCTAAGGTGGTTGAGATTGAGGTGTCAAAGTCTGAGGAATTCTCGGGCAAAGAGGTAAAAGTAAGGAAAGTGAGAAAAAGGAAAAGAAAGAACAAAGATAGGAGGAAGAGCAACATGTACCCTGATCTGACGGATCTGATGGAGTTTAACTAGGATGAAGGCCGAGCCCCGCCAATTCGGATCACAAATTGGTCAATTGATGATATAAGAATGACATGTCGAATGGATTTATCACATTCCATATTATCCGCAGGCTGCTGGGCTGATTGTGAGAGTGAATGGACTGTTGAAAGAATTTTTGAAAAAAATGTGTGTCTGATAATCATGACTTAACAGATTGGAAGTCTAAATTGATGCAAGCATTGGCCCAATTGAATAATAGGCCAATTGCTCCAGGGGCAGACTTTCTGTCTCTGCATTTGACAAACTGAGGGACCGCTCGGTATTATGTGTGTGTATAAGAGAGTAAAAATAAATGAACAATAAAACTTGTGATTTTAACTGAATGGAAAATGTATTAATGTATATGTAAATGCTTAATACAGGAATTAAAAATATTTCAGCATTACTGACTAGAATTTATTATTTTATGGCACAAGGATGTTGTCATTCCAATTCTGAAAAGTGCCTGAAAAAAGAAAATTTTATTTGGGAAGAAGCACAGCAAAGAGCATTAGATTTGGCTAAGAAAGCCATACAACAAGCTGTGTCATTGGGAAAGATGATGTCTGGGCCTGTGGAGTTGCAGACCTCAGCTGTTAATGACAATACAAGCTGAAGTGATTGATGGGGATTATCAAGGAGAAAATCCCTGGTAATTGAAAAAAAATGAGCACAACTGCTAGTGGAACCCTGTGAAATGACAGAGGTTCAAGGGGTGGCTGCCCCCACTAACATCACTGTAAGAGGAACAGGGGGGTTTGGCTCAACAGATAAACCAGGAGCCAAAGTTTGGGTGAGACAAAAAAAAATGGTCCACCTAGACCAGCTGAAATCATTTCACAAGGGAATGATGCAACAGTGTCAGTATTTTACTCAGGGGAGGAAAAAATGGATAAATGTTATGTAAGAGAAAACTAATTTTATTCTTTTGTCTTATAGCATTACTAATTTTGATTTCAGATCCATGTTTCCGTGGGATCTGCTGATTGGACGACCCGAGGGACAGCGCGATGGCGGACGTCCCAAACAGAGGGAGGCACCACAGGGCTGGTGCAGGATTTGGGGCCATCATCCTCCATGTCCTCGCTGCCATGGTCCTGCTGGCACACCTCTGTTGGGCAGAAGCACCAGGCTGGATCCTGAAAGAAGTGGTTCAGCCGTATCAACTGTGATGGGGAGACAGCACGCGCAACGGAATCCAGGATGACTACACATGCTCTCAGTGGCATGTAGGAAGCATACCAGTAGTCTTCAAGGGATGTAACATTAAAGTGGATTCAAGGAGAGGTTTGTGTGCGACGACACGCTTTCCGCGGACCGAGTCGAGGAGCGAGGTGCGGGGGGAGGGGGGGGCGATGGGGGGGTTGCGACGTCACGCTTTCCGCGGACCGAGTCGAGGAGCGGGGGGGGGGTGGTATTGGGGGTTGGACGACAAGTTTTACGCGGCCCGACGCGCGGAGCGGGTGGGGGGGGGTTTGGGTGGGACAACAAGTTTTAGGCGGTCCAACTCGCGGGGGGGGGGGGGTACGCCACGTTTTCTTTCCGCGGACCGACTCGCGGAGCGGGGGGTATCCAAGGGTTTTTTCCCTGCCATTCACGCACGCGCGTGTTGACGTCACACTTTTTTTTTTTTTTTTTTTTTTGGGAACGTTGGCGTGGCGGGGGCGTGACTTCGGCGAGGCGGCCGCCACGCCAAGATACCGCTGCGGGAAACCCTGCTGATCTTAACCTAGGACTGAGGGCTCCCAGTTCGTGTCAATGGTAAGAGCTGATTCTATGAATCTGTTGAGCGTCACATTTGTTTGAAAGCTTGTTGCTTTAATGCTTGCTACTTTGCGTGTGTGAAGAGCTAGTTGTTTTGATGTGCTGTATTCTGTGGGGAATAATAATAAATGTTTGCCTTATATTCTAACAGAAACAGTGTTTGAGTCCTTATTTGTGTTTGCCGATCTCTCCCGATCCTGAAATAAACATTTCATAAAACACTTCCTTACCGTGCCACAAGATTTTCAGAGATGATTCTGCTTAGCAGCGTGATGAACCTCAGTGTCTGTCATTGTTTCCGGCGTCTGTAAATCCTTAGACGTTCGTTTGTCTCACCCACTTCCCAAAAGCCGAATCTCTCAAGTAAATTCACCAATGGTTGCCTTCTTCCCGACTGTCCGCAAACATCGCAAACTCCGGTGGCTCCGGGCGCGGTTAGCGCGAACCATATTAGGAGGCCTTTAGTCCTCAACGCGGTCGGCCCGGGATCGACTCCGACCCACGGCGCTTTGCCGCCCATCTTCCCCCCTCTTCCTGTCAGCTCACTGTCAATAAAACGCGTGTCACTGCGTCGCTCTCACAGCGTCACGGGTTGGCTTCGGTGTAAGTGGTTGAAATAGCACGTCGATATAGATGACAGACAAGTGGCTTATCCAATCATATGCAAGGATTTTTGATAAGGCCCAGCCTTCAATAAAGGCAATTCCTATGGAGATGTCCCAGATGTATGTGAGTGAAGCTAGGCGGAGCGACATGCATCTGGCGAGAGTCAGGTTAAGACAATGTAGCTCCCTTGAAAATGAAGGAGATTGTTCACCGGAAGCTGGCTCCCTGGTTTAATTCAAAGCTGCGTTCCTTGAAGCACAATGTTAGGAAATTGGAGAGAAAATGGCGCTCTACACACCAAAAGGAATCCTACCTAATCTGGAGGGACAGTCTATTGTTGTATAACAAGACCCTTCGCAGAGTTAGAGCAGCATATGTTTCATCATTAATTGAGGAGAATAAAAATAATCCTAGATTTCTCTTCAGTACAGTTGCCAAACTTACAGAGTCATAGCTCCGTTGATCCATCCATTCCCTTAGCTCTTAGCAGTAATGATTTTATGGGATTCTTCATAAATAAAATTGATTCCATAAAAAAAAAAATTGGCATCCTGCCAAACACGATTACCTCGTCCTCAGCAAATGAGGAATCTTTAGAACCTGCGCAGAGCTATCTAAAATTCTAGCTTCATCTAAACCTTCTACCTGTATGTTAGACCCAATCCCAACCAAGTTGTTTTAAGAGATATTCCCTCTGATCAGTCGCACTATTTTAGATATGATTAATCTATCCTTGGTAAATGGCAAGGATAGATTAAAATTCTTGAGAAAGTAGTTGCTAATCAACTTTGTGAACATTTACAAAGTAATGTGGAGGGGTTTCAGTCAGGCTTCAGAGCTCATAACACTGAAACAGCTCTGGTGAAGGTCACCAATGATATTCTCGTGGCCTCAGATAATGGACTTGCGTCTATACTTGTCCTTTTAGATCTTTGTGCTACATTTGACACAGTTGATCACAATATTCTCCTACAAAGACTTGAGCATACTGTAGGGATTAAGGGGAAAGCATTAGGCTGGTTTAAATCTTATCTTTCGAACAGATTCCAGTTTGTTCATGTTAATAATAAATCTTCCTCAAACTCTAGGGTCACTTGTGGAGTACCACAGGGTTCAGTCCTTGGACCAATTCTCTTTACTATATATATGCTTCCGATTGGCAAAATTATCAGATAGAGTGGGATTAATTTCCACTGTTGTGCTGATGACACTCATTTGTATTTGTCCATAAATCCTGATGAATCCAATCAATTACTTCAACTACAGGCATGTCTTGATGACATCAAAAGCTGGATGACTTTAAATTTTCTGCATTTAAATTCTGACAAGACAGAAGTTGTAATCTTTGGACCAGAGTCCTCAAAAAATAAAGTTCTTAATCAATCACTTAATCTGGATGGCATTAACTTGGCCTCTGGTAATAAAGTAAAAAATCTTGGTGTTATTTTTGACCAAGACATGTCTTTTAAATCCCATATTAAACAGGTTTCCAGAGTTTCCTTTTTTCACCTCCGGAATATTGCTAAAATTAGAAAGATTCTGTCCAGGAGCAATGCTGAAAAACTAGTCCATGCGTTTGTTACTTCAAGGCTGGACTATTGTAATTCTTTGCAATCAGGAAGTCCACAAAATGCAGTTCAAAGTCTTCAGCTGATCCAAAATGCTGTAGCAAGAGTTCTGATGAAAATCAATAAGAGGGATCATATTTCTCCAATTTTAGCTTCCCTTCACTGTCTTCCTGTTAAATCAAAAATTTTAAATTCTTCTTCTAACGTATATTCTTCTTCTAACGTATATTCTACTGGGTTTCCTTAGCTAGGAAACTTTTTGACCAATCTGGATAATCTGATCCAATCTGATTGAATTTGACTTTTGAAAGTGCCTTGAGATGACATTTATCATGGATTGGCTCTGTATAGATAAAATTGAATTGGTAAAATGATCAGATAGCATGAGATGAATTTCCTGCTCTTCGCTGCAGCAAGAGTTCTGATGAAAATTAACAAGAGGCATCATATTTCTCCTATTTAGCTCCCCTTCATCGGCTTCCTGTTAAATCAAGAATAGAAATAAAATTCTCCTTTTCATCTATAAAGCCCTTAATAATCAAGCACCATCATATAACAGAGCTCTGATTACCCCATATGTTCCTAAAAGAGCACTTCGCTCTCAGACTGCAGGTCTACTGATTACTCCCCTGATGAAGCTGTTTTACACTAGTACCGGTTGGTGGCGGTAATGCACCTGAATGTTTTTCACCAATCGCCATTAAACAAGAGAAAGAAGACAAAGAAAACAGCATTCTCACATACAGACATGTATACGTAGACTCCGGGTGAGAGGCGTGCCGACAGAGCGGCCATCTTAGGTCAGACCAAGCTGCACTCAGAGAGAATACACGTCAATTCAGGAAAATGTACTTTATGTTTTCAGACAATCTGAATTCGGTGAATTCTCACCCGATTTCCAGATAAATCAACTGACTGAAAACGTCACTTTTTGCAAGCATTTTTTGGCAGCCCGTTTTCAAAAAATGCATCCCCTGCTGTTTTACATAAATATACACTTGTAGTTGATGTAACATTTTCTACATGTTTACACATGTGTTCTGAGCTACCAGTGTGAATTTCAGGTTTGTGGGACAATTTTTAAGATTAAAAAAAAGGGGGATGCAGCTGCCAAAAAAATGTATCCACTGCTGTTTCATAGAAATACACACTTGTAGTTGATGTAGCATTTTCTACATGTTTACACATGTGTTCTGAACTACCAGAGTGAATTTCAGGTACGTGGGACAATTTTTAGGTTAAAAACATAGGGGGATGCATTTTTTGGCAGCCCGTTGCCAAAAAACACATCCAGTGTGAATTTCATGTGTTTGGGCCAATTTTTAGGTTACTGTATGATCTAAAGCCCCATTTGGAGCTTTTAAACAGGCTTTTGAAAAACTTTGATAAGTTGCTGCTGTAATATTATAGATTTATTAGAATAAAAAGCTAGCAGATGTGCATAATCAAAACATAACAGAAATACAATTATAGAGCATTCAGTATTGTAAGAAAGCTCACACTGTTTCTGGATAAATACATTATTGTATGAGTTAAGTTCTATTCCGTTTTATGCCTCTTTCCTTGTAAGTTTGAAATGTCCCATTATCTGTCCTGAATGCACCATAGCTTTCTGACGCTCGGGAATGCATCACACTGGTCTATGAAGGCTGTGCTGTTTAGATGCACGTTTGATCTTCCGCTTAAGAAAAAGCTTTGCAGTTTCAAAACTTAGGTCGGCTCTCACGGTTTACTGTGGTGTGTGAATGACAAGAGAGACCACAACAAATAAATCAGCCGTACCTCGGATAAAAACTTTGGATTTAATGTTGTTCGTGTGGCGCACCCAAAACAGGTGACCACATTGGTCATATGTTTATTAGTAAATTAATATGATCTCTATATATATATATATATATATATATATATATATATATATATATATATATATACACTGTCGCTTTAAGGAATGGCACAAGCAGTTGCTATGGGAACGGACCTCCGCTCGCTCTCAGATCCAATTTGGGAGAAAACATGGAAAGCTGCTGTGTCTAAATCTCCTTTTATTTCACCTGTCTTTCAGATCAGTAATGGGTAAACTGTCCATCTTTACATGTCTGTTTGATAACCGATTGTAGTGTTGTTTATAATCTAACAATAAAAGTATAAATAGAAAGTTTGCCGGCGATCAAGGCAGCTTGCTGAGGTAGGCTACTGTAAACCGTTAGCCAGTAGAATAACAGTTTAACTGGAATAACGGTACTGCAAACGGTTAGCTGCCGTCTCTTGGTTCATTTTCAGGTAACATAGCATGTTGAGCTCCGACACTCTGCTTGTTAGAAGCGGTTATGTTGACAAGTTTAATGACTATGATGATTTAGCAAATACACACGGGTGAAGATGAATAAGTACACACTGTTTTTAGAAACGGTTATTTTGCCAACTTGAACAAGTAGGAATTAGTCCGCACAAACAAATCAAATGCAGTTTGAATGTTTTAGCCCAGTATTCGCTAGGCAGCTATATGCAGCTACAACTTTAATCATAATGTAGCCATGTTAAAGCACTCTATGAAGCCACAGTGGCCTTGGATAACTGATATGTTGGAAGATGAATATAGAGCATAGGATATGTGATATTCTGTTATATTGGGAGATTACAATATGGCAATGTTTTGTATGAATTGTTATGTATGCATTGCTATCTACTATTGTATATTTGTGTATTGTGTGCTTTGTGTGTTGTGCACCACACTGGAGCTTGAGCGAGACAGTTGATGCACAGGTGTTTTGTGGTTTATTCTGAATAAATAACTCAGATCCAATTTGGGAGAAAACATGGAAAGCTGCTGTGTCTAAATCTCCTTTTATTTCACCTGTCTTTCAGGATATTTAAATTTGTTATTACAGTCCCATATTTGGGACCTGTAACATTCATAACATCCGTACTTTTCTAAACGAACCTGCCAAATAAACACGTTTTTTTCACACTAGAGGTACATTTAAACGTTTTTATATAATTAATATAAGAACAAGTCGCTCTGTTGGTCATAAATCTTAAATGTATTCACGTTTATTGACTTACATTTACAAATTCGGAGACCTACACATACGTTTATATTGACAGTTATCTTAGCCCTAGGCAACTCGTGTGTGTGTGTGTGTGTGTGTGTGGGGGGGGGGGGGGGGGGGGGACTTGAGAGTTATTTATTAAACATTAAATAACTTAAAACAGTGCCCAATAGAAAAACAAAAGCATAGAAGCCTGCATACTATAGCCACAAACCATTAGGAGGAAATGCTGGGCTCAGCAAGGAAAAAAGTAAAATAGGCCAGACAAAAAAATTCGGTTTTGGGAAGTCTGGACCAAAATCCTCACATAGACGCGGACATTGCCGACGAGGCTGGCGTTAGCATCGGCATTAGCATCGAAGCTAGTACTGGAATGAGTAAATTAGCCGAAACCCAGGTGGGACGTGGTGGCAGTGAACGTACGCTTGTCAAGGATGAGATTCTGCGGGCAGTAGGCGATCTCAGGTCTGAATTTACAAGTAAGCGGAATGGCATACTGAAGGTTTCGGAGGCCATGAAAAAACAGCTGAGTGATTGCGCAAGTAGCTTTAAATGTAATTTATCTAACACTGCCCTAAATACTGCACTTTGAATTACAAACATAAGTAGCATAACGATCGGTTCTGTAGATAGTTCCTGTAGATTTGTCACAGTGGAACTGTTAAAAACACTCCATCGGCTTAATTTATTGGTTGAGCTAACTAATGAGCTAAGCATTACGTGTCGTTGCGTAGCTGTTGTCAGAAGTAACACTGTCAGAGACAAATACTCACCTTTAACAGAAGATGATCTAGCTCCCATTTACTGCCCAATGTACTCCCATGGCAATCGAAGACCAACTTTTGGCAAACTATGTTATTCCGGGGTTTATGAGTTATTTGTGTTTCACACAACAGGAAGCACGGAATCAAAAGTCGAATCTCCCGGTTTATCGGCGTTAACACCCACCTCTTCTTCTTCTTCTTCTTCTTCTTCTTCTTCTTTTGTTATTTATTGGCGGATGGCAACTAACTCAAGGTGCATTTACCGCCACCTACCAGACTGGAGTGTGGTCTTCAATGATCCCAGAGGGAAATTAGAATTAATAATGCATACCTCAATGGTATACTAGAATGCGCAAATTAGTATCCATACACACTCTAAATACGATTAAATAACCCAGTGTTTTTTAAAAATCGAATTAATTGAATTCTAACTAAATTAGATTTATTTCCTAAAAGATTTATGATCGAAAATCCTATCTTCTCTCTATTTAGTACTGACTTTAAATGCTGACGTTCCTCTGAATACTTATTACACTCAACTAATACATGTTCCACTGTTTCCATATGATTACAGTAATTACAAGTGCCTGTTTCATGTTTCCCTATTCTAAAAAGAGACCTATTAAGTCCAGTGTGACCAATTCTAAGTCGAGATATGGCTACCTCTTCCTTCCTCCTTCCATTCATACAACTATTACCCCCCACAGTCTTTTGAATTTTATATAAATCTCTACCAGTGTCATTACTATCCCATTGCTCCTGCCAAACCTTACTGATTTTATTTTGAATAATAGATTTACCCTCACCTTTGCTTAACGGAATACTTAAGTTAATGACATCTAATTTCAGGCCCTGTTTAGCTAATATATCTACTTCTTCATTTCCTTCTATACCTACATGAGCGGGAATCCATACAAAACAAACAGAACATTTCTTATTATGTAGCTGAACTAATAATTGATATATGCCTAATAATAAATCTAATAGACAAGATTTGCCAGATTTTATACTTAATAATGCAGCTTGACTATCTGATGCAATTACATATTTACTTCCTTCCCAAATATTATTATCATCCAACCATTCTAGAGCTAACATAATGGCAATTAATTCAACGGTAAAAACTGCTAGATGATCTGTTGTTCTCTTTTTAATCTTGACCTTATGGTGTGGGATATTCACAGCTGCTCCTGTTCTGCCACTATTAGGATCTTTAGATCCATCTGTATATATAATTATACTGTTTTTAAATCTTCCAAAATAATTATTAACTATAACCCATTCTGGAGTCTTTCCCTTTTTAAGAAATTTCCCCAATTGCAGATCAACTTCTGGTGCGATAAATAGCCATGGTGGAATTGATGACTGTGGAACTGTAAAACTGTACTTGAACTGAGTCAAACCCAAATTTTTAGCTTTGATGTCCCCAATCCATCCAAAGCTGTTATAATTAGATTTATGATGTTCCCAACAGTCCTGCAGCACCGCCTTAGTTGGATGATCATTATTATGTCCCTGTAGATTTACCCAATACGCATACATTAACTTTAATCTTCGTAACCTTAAAGGAAGCTCACCAGTTTCAACTTGCAGAGCAGCTAAAGGAGATGATCTAAAAGCTCCACAACATATTCTTAACCCTTGTGTTTGTTCACTGTCAAGTTTTTTCAAATGACTGTCAGCAGCTGCCATATATGCTGTACACCCATAATCCAAGGAAGATCTCATAAGAGCTTGATAAACTGCCAACAGCGCACTTCTTGAAGCTCCCCATTCCTGTCCAGAAAGACATCTCAACAAATTATTCACTTTTTTACATTTATTTTGAACTAATTCTATGTGCTGTTTCCAAGTTAATTTTTCATCAAAGATGACCCCTAAAAACCTCACTTTATTCACTTGTTCAAGCTTCTGATTATAAAGAGTTAAATTAACTTCCTTATGTCTTCTATAAAAACAAATAACTTGGGTCTTTGCAACTGACATTCTAAATCCCCATTTATTTGCCCAACCTTCTACTTTCAAAACAGCATCCTGCATCTTTTTCTGCAAATATATGAGATTGTGACCCCTTACCCACAGAGCTCCATCATCTGCAAATAAAGATTTCCCTATACTACCATCTATCTCATCAAAAATGTTATTTATCATAATATTAAAAAGAATTGGGCTACACACACTACCTTGTGGGGTACCATTCTCAACAATATATCTATTAGAGAAATCAGCCCCAACTCTAACTTCTATTTCTCTTCCAAAAAGAAAATCTAAAACCCAGTTATAAATCTTACCACTTATGCCAAGTTTTTCTAATTTAATTAATAATCCCTCTTTCCATAACATATCATACGCCTTTTCTATGTCAAAGAACACAGCTATCACTATTTCTTTGTTTGTTTGAGCTTTCCTTACTTCTGATTCCAGGCACAAAACAGCATCCATCGTATTTCTCCCTTTACAAAAACCACTTTGAAAAGGACAGAATAAATTTTTACTTTCAAGAAAATACGATAGTCTATCTGTTACAATTCTCTCCATTGTTTTCCCTAATTGAGAAGTAAGAGCTATAGGCCTATAATTTGAAGGGTCTGCTGCATTTTTACCTGGCTTCAACACAGGAATTATAACTGACTGTTTCCATGCTGCAGGAATAATCCCCATCTCCCAAATCATATTAAACAGTTTTAAAATAACATTAAGAGATATATCACTTAAATGTTTAAGCATTATATAACAAACTCCATCTTTTCCTGGTGTTGACTGTTTAGCATTAAAAATTGCTTTTTTCAGCTCATATAAGGTAAAAGGCGTATTTAGATCTTGATTTGTAACCAGTCTCTTATTAGTGACTCCTGGATTTTTAGCTAAAATCTTCTTTTTATAACTCTTTATATCTTCAGATAAATTTTCTGAACTATGTACTTTAATTAAAGTTTCCGCTAATAACTCAGCTTTTTCTTTATTACTAACAGCTATTTTCCCCTTAAATTCTAGAACAGGTAAGGAAAAGTTCTTCTTAACACCATTCATTTTCTTAATAACTCTCCATACCTCAGATAACTTGGTTTCTCTTCCAATAGAATTACAATATTGCCTCCAACATGCCTTCTTAGCTGCTCTGATAGTCTTCCTAACTATGGCTTGAGCTTTCTTATACTGAATTAATGCCTCAAAAGTATGACATCTCCTTACCAATTTAAAAGCTTTATTTCTTTCCCTGATAGCATTACTACATTGCTCATTCCACCATGGAACAGACTTTTTATTTCTTCTTCCCCCTGTTTTAGAAATTGCAATTTCAGCTGCATTTACAATAACAGACACAATCTTTGATTTACTTAACTCCACATCATCAAACAAGTTTTTGTCTAGTTTATCCCACTGGTTATCAACTAAATATTGAAATAATTCCCAATTAGCCTTACTTAGCCTCCATCTTGGAATCTGTACCTCCTCTTCTTTATCTACTTTAGAACCAATTGATATTAGAATAGGAAAATGATCACTACCTATAGAATCACTCATTACCTCCCAAGATGTAATTCCAGCTATTCCATTTGACACCAATGTTAAATCTAACACACTTTCTGAATTCCTATTACAATCATATCTAGTAGGACATCCATCATTAACACAAACCAGTGAATGTATTTCAAGAAATTCTTCAATGATCAATCCATTTGCATCTGTATTTAGACTCCCCCATAAAATATTATGTGAATTGAAATCACCACACCATACAGTCTTTCCTTCATGCTGTTCATTTACGTCATTAAGATTTTGAATGGTCAACTTCTTGCTACAATTATATATATTAATCACTGAAATCGGATCATTTCCTATCCAGATCTTAACAACTATTGATTCATAATTCTGCCCTATTGATTCCACTTTATATCTTATACCATTTTGTACAAAAGTTGCCACTCCCCCACCTTGTCTTTCCTTTCTATCATTCCTAATAGCTGTATATCCAGGGATTACAAAATCTAATTGGGGCTTCAACCAAGTTTCTTGAATGCAAATCAAATGGGGCCTAATTATCAAATCAGATATGTATTTCTTAAACTCTAAACCATTACTAATAAGACTTCTAGCATTCCACTGGAATATAATTAACATGAAGAAGGGCCACCACTGCATGATTGATGAAGAGAGGATTGCGTTTCATTCAATTTTTCCTTAATTAATTCCCAGCTAGCATTCTTAAAACCAAGATACTTTTGGGCTGCCTTCACAATTATTTGAATTTTTTCTGTTTTCCTTTGTGTTTGAGCAGTGCATTTTATAACCTCCACCATGAATAAAACAAAATCCTCTTTCTTCATGAGTAGAGTGTCATCTTTAATCTTGTTGCATTCCAGACAACTAGAACTTCCTTCTTCTTCCCCTATAACTTTCATTAGGTGCATCATTGGTTGGACAGACACTTTTTTAATCGCTTCTGCATAAGTAATTCCAGTAGTAATTTTAACTTTCTGTATTTCCACAGCTCTTTTACTAGCTTCACATCCCCTGAAACCTGAACTATGTCCACCTCCACAATTACAACATTTCAGAGGAGCTCCTTCCTCACATTTCCCATACTCATGATCTCCAGCACATCTTCCACACTTCAGTTTCCCCTTGCATACTGCCGCGACATGTCCAAATCTTTGACATTTAAAACACCGCAGTGGTGGAGGAATGAATGGTCGAACATCATAACTCAAATATCCCACAAACACTTTATCTGGAAGAGTTTTCTCTTCAAACTTTATCATGATAGAAAAACTATCACTCCTTTCTCCATTTTTGTTTCTCTTCAATCGTTTGACTTCAACTACTTTCCCTCCTGACAAATTAGATTTAATATCATCAACTGGCACATCGGGAGAAATACCTGAAATAACTCCGCTCACATATTTCCTGTTATCTAACATTCTTCCTCTCACATTCTCACCTAGAAGACTAAGAAAGTAGAGCACATAACCCCAGTTCTAAAGTCCTTACACTGGCTCCCTGTATCTCAGAGAATAGACTTTAAAATACTTCTGTTAGTCTATAAATCCTTAAATGGCTTAGCACCTAAATACATCACAGACTTGTTATCAGTGTATCAACCCTCCAGACCACTAAGGTCTTCTGGCTCCAGCCTACTCCACATACCTAGAACCAGAACTAAACATGGAGAAGCAGCATTTAGTTCCTATGCCCCGTTTATCTGGAACAAACTTCCAGAAAACTGTAAAAGTGCGGAAAGCCTGAGTTCTTTTAAATCAAGATTAAAAACACATCTGTTTAAAATTGCCTTTGACTGTTCTAGTTAAACAGTTTTACTGTTTTTAATGTTCTTTTTTGTTACTACATTCTATCCCTACTTGCTTTTATTCTATTTTCTATCTACATTTTATTATTTTGGTATATCTTAATCATGTAAAGCACTTTGTATTGTCTTGTACTGAATTGTGCTATATAAATAAATTTGCCTTGCCTTGCCTTGCCTAGAACTTTCTTTATATTTAGGGCCCTTTCTTTTTGTTTAACATCATTACAAATGATCAGCAAAGATCCATCTCTCAATACTTTAACATATCTCACTTTTCCAACCAGCGAGTTGATTTCTTTAGTAAGTTTTATCGGATTCCACTTACCAAAGGACACACCCTCTTTGACCGTTTTCAAGACAATTTTAAATTCAGTCAATACAACTGTTTCTTCATCAGCCTCAGAAACAGACGATTCTGTTTGTTGTCTTGATTTTTTACGTTTATTTTTAGCTTTTTGAGTATACCATACTCCTTCATTTCCCCCGCGATCACAACCCTCATCCATTTCCGCGAGATCACTTCCTGACACGTCATTTCCCTCTGACATCTCTCCAACCATTCACAGCCCGGCCGACCAGCCCCAGCAACACCCACCTCTAGTGCAATTATTATTATTATTATTATTATTATTATTATTATTATTATTATTATTATTCTGTGTGAGAGGAGTGTGAATGAAGGAGAGGGGAGAGAGCGTGAGAGTGAAAGTGCCTTTTTTTCATATCTTTTGGCTTTCTTCACTGTTTCACTGGGTGTGCTTTTCATATTATTGGTTTATTTGTTTTTTGGGATTACTTGATTTGAGTGTTCACAGGTTTTGTTTGGGGCGTGGCCGTCAGGCCTGCCTGGGTGGCTAGCAGCTGCTAGCACCATGGGTGTGGGTGTGGGAGGTTTCTCCACGCTGACACGGAGAAATGGCATCAAGGTGGGTGCTGGCTCTCCGTGCAGCGTGGAGGAAGTTTGTTTAGCGGTGGGGGAGGTGATTGGACATAGGTCAATCAAGTCCGCAGCCCGCATGAATGGGGCTGTGGTTTTGTTTGTAGAGAAGGTGGAGCAGGCTCAACAGTTGGTTGAGGCCGGGATTTCTGTTGGTGGGTTATTTTTTCAAGTGTCTCCACTCACGTTGCCAGCAACCAAAATCATGCTGTCCAATGTGCCACCTTTTATCACGGATGAGTTTCTGGTTAGAGAGTTGTCCAGACATGGGAAGGTGGTGTCCCCAATTAAAAAGGTGCTGTCTGGATGCAAGTCACCATTGTTAAAACATGTTGTCTCCCATAGGAGACAGCTTTACATGATCCTAAATAGGAAGGATGAGGAGTTAAATGTTAGGTTCCATGTAAAACTAGATGATTTTGAATATGTTTTGTTTGCCACCTCTTCTAATTTGAAATGTTTTGGGTGTGGCCAAGAGGGGCATATTATTAGAATGTGCCCAAACAGGGCTGGAACAGCCCCACCTCAGACAAAGGAGCGGTGCACTTCTGCTGCTGCTCAGGTGGAGAGCGTGGTTGCAGAAGTGCCTGCCGCTGATGCGGAAGAACCTCCTGAGGTGGCAGGGGTGTCTACCGCTGCCGAGGGACAGCCCCTGACAGCTGACGTTGTCGGTGTCACGGAGGGCTGTCCTCTTGGTGTTGTGAAAGAGCCAGGTGTTAATGGAGAGAAGACGCTGATTGCGGGGTGTGTGGGGACAGATGGGTGCACTGCAGTGTGCAGTGGTGGAGGGGATCAGATCACGGTTGGCGGTGGGGTGGAGGAGGGGGGTGAGCAGAGTGCAGAGCAGAGAGGTGAGGCAGATGATGAGGAACATTTAGCGAGTGGAGACCGGGCCAGGAAGCAGGATGTGCAAGAAGAAGATGGAGGTGCGGAAGCTGAGAGTGGAGGGACTTTGTTGAGAGTAGACTTAGAAGAAAGGAGGGGGGAGGCGGAGGAGCTGATGGAGCAGGAAGCTTCAGCCATGGTAAAGAGGCGAAGCAAAAGAAAAAATGTTGTAGCTGTTGAGCAGGCTAGCAAACAGTCCAGCAAGATGATTGCTGATAGAAAAGAACAGCTTGATAGTAGTGACAGTGAAGAAGAGTTTTCCGACTCTAGTGAAGTATCACTTTCGCAAGTTGGTGGAAACGAATCCAGATATTCTGTTGAATCTTTCTTGTCCTTTATTCAACAGACCAAAGGGCTGAGGGGACTCAAAGTGGAAAGCTACTTTCCAAACTTAAAACTGTTCTATGCCTCAGCAAGATATTATGTCAGGAAACAGGAGGAATCAGGCCTCACTGATCAAGAGATTTTTAGACTGAAAAAGATAATGGGTAAAGTGAGAAAGCAACTTTGAACTAATGATACACACCAACATTGTATTATTATTATTATTTATAGTTTTTGGGTGTGCTGCTTTTAATTTTTTACCCATAATGGATACCTTTAAAATAGCATCCCTAAACCTCAATGGGGCTAGAGAGACTGCTAAACGAGAAATGGTTTACCAGGTACTGAACAATAAAAAAATCAATGTTCTTTATTTACAGGAAACACACAGCGATATTTCAAATGAGGCAGAATGGAAAAAGGAATGGAAGGGTGAAGTCATTTTAAGTCATGGTACCTCCCAGAGCGCTGGAGTAGGCTTCCTCTTTTCAAGGGCTTTTACTCCTAATTCAATTGAAGTACAGCACATTGTTAAGGGCCGATGTCTTTTAGTCCGAGCTGGTTTTGAACATTTTAATGTTGTTTTTATTAATATTTATGCTCCATGTGCCAATGCAGAGAAAACACGTTTTTTAAAAGAAATTGGGGAGAAGTTGGGGGATTGTGGGACGGAGGATTACGTTTTTATAGGAGGGGATTTTAATTGTACGGAGGACGATTCCGTAGATCGTAACCATGCAGAGCCGCATGTAGCAGCTCAGCACGCCCTGCGGCAGCTGGTCTCATCACATGGCCTGGTGGACGTATGGAGGAGGATGCACACAGGCTCCAGGCAGTACACGTGGTCCCATATGACAGAAAACCACATTTCACTTGCTCGTCTTGACCGGTTTTATTGTTTTAAACACCATTTTAACGTGTTTAAAACTTGCCAGATTTTACCAGTAGGTTTTACGGATCATTCCCTGGTTTTAGGTAGTGTTTTTATTAGAAACATTTACCTAAAAGTGCTTACTGGCATTTTAACTCAGTTTTAACTTATGATCGTAGTTTTAAAGAAACTGAGTTATTTTTGGACTGGTTTTAGACAGAGAAAGAGCGATTTTACCTGTTTGCAACAGTGGTGGGACCACGGTAAAGTTCAAATCAAACTGCTGTGTCAGCAGCACACTCTCAATGTTACTCGTGACATCACCAGATCTATTAAGGATCTGGAGATAAATATAGTGGAGTTAGAACACTTGAGTGAATCCACAGGAAATCGAGAGTACATTGAAGCTCTCAAATCTAAAAAGCTAGTTTTGGCAAACCTGCTGGAGACTAAAGTTCAAGGCGCATTGGTCAGGTCCCGGATGCAGAACATCACGGACATGGATGCACCTTCCAGCTTTTTCTTTAACTTGGAGAGAAAGTGTGGTCAGAGGAAGCTGATCCACTCTCTACTGTCAGACACGGGGCAGCAGTTAAGTGAACCGGGGCAGATCAGGAGGAGGGCAGTGGAGTTCTACTCTTCGCTATTCCGTAGCGAGTATAAAGAGAATGGTGAACTGTTCGGGGAGTTCTGTAGTGGACTGCCCCAAGTTGCTGAGGGGACCATCGCCCAGCTAGAGCGCCCCTTGGGGGTGCAAGAGCTCCACGCGGCCCTCCAGAGCATGCAGGGCCAGAAGGCCCCAGGCATCGACGGGCTCACCGTCGAGTTTTACAAGGCATACTGGGACATCTTAGCAGGGGACCTGCTAGATGTTCTCAACGAAAGCCTGACTACTGGTTTGCTCCCGCTGTCGTGCCGCAGGGCGGTTATCACCCTCCTGCCAAAAAAAGGCAATTTGCAGGACATAAAGAACTGGCGCCCCGTGTCTCTTCTGTGTACGGATTATAAAATCCTATCCAAGACCCTTGCAAACAGGATGAGAGGAGCCATGGAACAGGTCATCCACCGGGACCAGACTTACTGCGTCCCCGGCAGGTCCATGGTAGATAACATCTACCTAATTCGGGATGTTTTGGAAGTCTCCAGTTCATTGGGTTTGAAAACAGCCTTGGTCTCACTTGACCAAGAAAAGGCTTTTGACCGCGTCGAACACAGCTTTCTATGGAAAACCATGAGAGAGTTTGGGTTCGGCGCTGGTTTTATAGCCAAGATCCAGGTGCTGTACAGTAACATTGAGAGTGTGCTGAAGATCAACGGTAGCCTGTGTGCTCCTTTTAGAGTGTGTAGAGGCGTTCGGCAGGGCTGTGCGCTCTCAGGGATGCTCTACGCACTCTCCCTGGAACCCCTCCTCCAGAAAATACGCTCGAGTGTTTGTGGCCTGGTTTTACCTGGTTTTAGCAGTAATTTGGTTTTATCCGCCTATGCCAACGATGTCGTTGTTTTAATAAAAGACCAAAAAGATGCTGACTTGCTGCATAATGTCACCGAAAAGTTTTGTGTCCTGTCTGCCGCAAGGGTAAACTGGAGAAAGAGCGAAGCCTTCGCCACAGGTGAATGGCTTGGACAGCCCCCAGTTCTACCTCAAAATCTTCCATGGAGGAGGGATGGTTTTAAATATCTTGGTGTCTTTTTAGGGAATCAATCTATGGTACAAAAGAACTGGGAAAATGTCGAGCAGCAAATTAAGAACAAACTGGCTAAGTGGAGATGGATTCACTCCCAGCTATCCTACAGAGGCAGGGTGTTGATTTTAAACAATCTTGTTGCATCGCAGTTGTGGCACAAACTTCATGTTTTAGACCCACCGCCGGACTTGCTCATGAAAATACAGTCTGAGATGGTGGAGTTTTTTTGGAAGGGTCTACATTGGGTGCCACAATCTGTCTTGTTTTTATCAAGAGAGGAGGGGGGACAAGGCCTTGTCCACCTGGCCAGCAGAACAGCTGTTTTCCGCATGCAGTTCCTCCAGAAGTATCTGGCAAGCCCTTCTGACATTGTGTGGAGGGACGTGGCCAGCTGCATTTTAAGACGCGTGAGCGGGTTGGGCTAGATGCTGCTCTGTTCTTAACCAATTTTAGCTTTTTAAAGTTAAAAGGGTTGCCTCGTTTTTATCAGAGCGTTTTTAAGTCATGTGCTCTTTTTAAGTTACATAGATCCAAAACGCATAATTCTCTGCATTGGCTTTTAGAAGAACCTCTGGTGTGCGGAGCGAGAATGGACGTCTGTGACGGTACTTTGCCGGGTCTGTCGGAGACGTTGTGCAGGTCCGGCACGGTGACCGTGAGAAAGCTGGTGGAAGCAGCCGAACCGGACTTCAACAACATCATGGCAGTGGGTTCGCTACTGGGGATCCGGTCCGCCAGGCTGACACGGCGCTTCCTCGATCGGGTGAAGGAGAGATTGACAGCTGGGGAAAGACAACTCCTGCAGCTGCATTCTATAGGACAATGTGAGCCCGACCCGACCGACCCGTTCCCAGATGTCTACATGGAACCTGTCTTCGCAGAGGACAGTGGTCCCCTACTATGTAGCACGGCCCCCAAGATGATGTTGTGCAGCACAAGCCCGAAGGTGCTGTACAAAATGAACGTGAAGGTAATAAATAAACGGACCTTGAGAGACAGACCTGTTACCATTTGGGGAGACAAACTCGGAGGACAGAAGCCCCAGTGGAGGACTCTTTATAAGCCCCCAGTGAGGAAGCGGACTGGTGACCTTCAGTGGAGAATCCTCCACGGTGCTATTGCAACAAACTCTTTTTTGTCGGTTATCAGTCCAGGAGTTTTAAACACCTGTCCCTTCTGCAACTCGCCTGAGAGTGTTTTTCATGTTTTTATGGAATGTGTGAGATTGACAGGTTTTTTTAGTCTTTTGATGAGAATTTTTAGCCTTTTTGGCATGGTTTTTACCAATATTGTTTTTATTAACAGTGTGCATTACAGCAGAGCCACTAAGACAAAATCTCAAATTCTAAACTTTTTAATTGCAGAAGCCAAGATGGCAATCTACATATCTCGAAGAGACAAGTTGCAGGCTGGACCCCATCTTGATGCTGTGGCTCTGTGGAAGTGCAACGTAAAGGCCAGGATAAGACTGGAGTTTCACTTCCACAGAGCCACTGGCAACTTGAATGATTTTGTACAACTGTGGGGTTTTAAGGGAATTTTATGCACAGTTTGTAGTCAAAATGAACTGAAATACAGCAAGCACCTGATGTAACTATTTCTTTCTAAGGTTCTGATCATGTTGTTAAAAGTGTTTTAAGTTATTGTATCAATAAACGTTTTGTTAAAATCAAAATCTTCTTCTTCTTCTTCTTCTTCTTCTAGTGGAGTTTTATGGCGGTTGGCAACAAACTTTAAGTAGCATTACCGCCACTTACTGGTATGGAGTGTGGTTCTTATATATATATATATATATATATATATATTAGGGCTGGGCAACGATTAAAATATTTAATCGCGATTAATCGCCCTGATTAATCGCGATTAATCGCGATTAATCGCATTGTATTTACAAACTCCAAGAATGAATTCAAAAGTAGTGTAAAGAGCACTTTTATTTTAATGTTCTGCTGCCATATGAACAAAAGTGTTGTAACATTTGTAGCACTTATTTTATACTGGATATTTTCAACCCATCTATTGAATTTAGTGCACTAGTTGATCTTTTCTTCATAAGAGAACAAGCACTGCAGCCAAAATATGGCCTTTTTTGACCTGCTGTATATTAGCCAGTCCCTAAGCTTGATGTATCATGAAACTGTTGACCTTTTGGGTTTTGTGGTTTTTATTTTATTATTACAATTTAATAATAATAATAATAATAATAATAATAATAATAATATTCAGTGTTTTTTCGCTAATCCACCTCTTATATATTTCAATCCTTATGTAATTTTGTCTGTGTTGTGTGCACCTGCCTGTTGCTTTAATCCTATTAATTTCCCCGTCGTGGGATAAAAAAAGGATTAGCTAATGTTATCTTATCTTAAATAACACTTTTTAATATATGTACTGGGTTCTTTCAAGGTCTTAATTACATGTTATGTGTGGGCTCCAGTAACATCCATCCATCCATCCATCCATCCATCCACTGATCTACCTGGATGTTCCCTGGAGGACTGAAACGCCTCAGTCAGAGACATCAGTCTGTGGGTCTGTCGGGGCAATGAGAGAAGTTTCGTCTCCTCTCTCCGTTTCTGGGGCTCGACGTTTTCATGTTTTTTCACGTGCTTAGAGAAATTTGTTGTGTTTCCACTGAAATGAACCGGCTTTTTACAAAACATACAGCTTGATTTCATTTACGGTATTAAAATAAAGCCGAACGGTGCTACTTCCTCTGTTCATGTTTTTTCGCTGCTGCGTTCTCTCTCAGCTGTTTGTGTATTAAGTTTGTGTGAGAGCTGAGTGCGCGGGCCAGGCTGAGCCTGCGTGCTGATTGGCTGGCGCCGCTGAGCCATGTACGAGAGGGGAGGGGGAGCGGGAGGGCTGCCGTGACAGCGCGCTGCAGTCAGCGCGCCTGCTGACTGACACTGACTGAAAGCTGACATGCGTTAATGCGCGATAAAATAAATATCGCCGTTAATAGTCTAATGAATTAACGCGAAATTAACGCGTTAACTTGCCCAGCCCTAATATATATATATATATATATATATATATATATATATATATATATATATATGCAGAGCCGGACAGTAACGGAGTACATTTACTTGAGTACAGTACTTAAGTACAATTTTGAGGGATCTGTACTTTACTCGAGTATAATTTTTGGGGAGTACTCATGACTTTACTCAAGTACATCTGAGAGGTAAATATTGTACTCTTTACTCCGTTACATTTCTATCCATAACTGTGAGTAAAAAAAAAAAAAATCTTCTAAAAAAAATAAAATAAAATAAAAAAATCTCGGAAACCTTTAATTTGTTGTTTCCCTCTCAAACGTGATTGGATTGTGCAGGCGGCAAGGCGCCACTGATCGGGACAGCCTATCAGCAATCACATTCAGCTTTCCGCCGAAATCAACTTCATAGTCAGATTTATTGGACAAGAAGAGACGAACAATGGATGAAGACGCAGCAGTTCCATCCCGGGAATGTGTCAACCCGTGGCCCCACCTCGCCCGACTATTTCAATTTTCGGAACAATCAAATGATAGTTTTCGCTTCAAGTGTTTGCTGTGTTTACCCAAACAGAACTTCATCACTGCCTACAAAAATTCATCCTCCAACTTGCGGAAGCATGTCAAGGTACGTACATTAAAATAAACTTCCTTACATTTCTAAGATAGATTCTACTAGCTACAGAAAAGTGCACTAAATGATTGGCTAGGTGCGATAATGCAGCTTTTTACATTCTCGGTTACGTTTGAGTAGTCGAAGCCACATGCACCCGCCAATTTGCCAGCTGTAGCTAGACATTCAGATGGCTAACTTTGGCCTGACAATAGCATAAGCCTGTGCTTCTTAATTATTTTCTGTTACGCCCCCCGCTAGCAAGAAGAAAACTATTCGCGCCCACCGTGACTATCCATCTCTGCATAAGATTTTATCCTTATTAACATTAAAGAAAAGAAAAAAAGAGACATATGGTCAAACTTACAAAGAATAACTTCATTAAATCGTGTTTTAAGTCTGCAACAGAAAAGATTTTAAGTGCATCAATGCCTGAAATTAAAAATAAACAAATCCTTGTTTAAACTGTAAACATGTTTGACCAACACTGGCGACAGTGTCATTGGCAGAGGCGGACAGAGTACACAGCTTCATTACTTGAGTAAAAGTACAGATACCCCTTGCTAAATTTTACTCAAGTACAAGTAAAAGTACTGCAGTCAGATGTCTACTTAAGTAAAAGTACTGAAGTACTTGTTTTTAAAAGTACTTGAGTATCAAGAGTACATTTTCTAAATATTGCATTACTACTGCCACAGTGCTTACATTTATGTACAGAAATGTCCTACACATCGAGTTATGAAAAATGTTAATGTTAATACCTTGGAGAATGTAAAAGGAATTGAAAGTAAAACCAAGTCATTTAATCTTTTTACCATGTTGCTTTATTTAACATTTCTCACAAGGCAGTAGCACAATGGCAACACTCTGACAAATCTCTGCTAGAGTTTGAATGGATTTTTTGCACCCACATTTGAACCTGACTGTGTTAAACACACCGCATACTAAAGAACATCAAACCAAATGCTCGGCTTACATTAATGTGTAATATCAGAAAAGAACTTTCGCTAACAATTGTGTGTACATGTGAGTTTCATCAATCAAATCAATAAACCTAAACCAGCAAAGGCAATATAGCAATGTCCTGAGTGACACACCTCTGAACCTGACCGTGTTATACATGCATCATAGAGCAATGAAGACAAAATAATAATGATTAAAGAAAATCAGGTAATCAGCTAATCACAATCTATGTGTGTGTGTGTGTGTGTGTGTGTGTGTGTGTGTGTGTGTGTGTGTTGGACTTCAATTCAATCAAATGTCACGAAGTCCTTGTTCAACTTGAGAAGAAGTTGGTTCTCAAAATTTTGTGAATGAATTGATCCCCTTTTTGGGGTGAAAAGCAAACCTGCTATGCTAAAAAGCCTTTCACACGCTGCTGAAGCTGGAAGGGCTGTGTTGAGCTTTAGTGAGAGGTTACGCACAGCTGGATAGGGGGCCAGCGTATTCACTCCTTCAGCTGTAGCGGATAGGTATCCATCAAGTTGCTTATTTATCTCATGGGAGTGTGTCTGCTTGACACTGGAGAAGAAGTCATCTTCATCAGAAGAGGTTGATGTGGTATCAGGAGACTGAAGACCTTCATCGTGTTCTGGCAGATGTTCCTTGATGTAACTAAGACCTTGATTAGAAACACAGAATCACACCAACAAACTCATATTATGTTATTATTACTCTAAGTAAACAACTGCATAGAATCATTGTTGGAGGTTTAAAAAAAAAAAAAAAAAAAGCAAACAAATAAATAAAAAAAAAAAACATTTTCCTTACCAAGCTGTAGGACTGTGTCATTGCAGGTCCAGGAGGTTTTGAACCTTGGAACGAGAATGGCTGCTGCAATTAGCTCTGGCTCTGACATCATGCTCTCAAACCGCTTCCTCAAACCTTCAAGAAGAGCATCAACAAGTGGCTTGCAAAATCTGAGTGATGGTCTGGACTTTTCAAGCTTGGTTGTGAGGGTGGTGATTGTCGGGAGCAGCCAGCCCATCTGAACGTTGACTTCTCCTTGTAGTATGTTCAAGGACTTCGCAACTGGACTCATGGTGGTGACATATTCCCCTAAAAAGGCTATGTCAGCCGGACTATACCTAATAGAAACAGAAGAAAATGAACAAACACATATTTCAACAAAATGTAAACAGAACCACTGTACAATGCTGGACATTTTTTTTTTTTTTTTTATGTACCTACAGCAGATAATGTGGTAAGCATTACTCTAACAAAATAAGAACACAATTATACATTAACATAAGCTACTTACATTGGAACATTGAGTGCAGCACAGACCGTTCTCACAGACCCCTCTCCTTGGTCTCTAATGATTCTGACCACACGTTCCACGGCCATGAAAGAGGAGTTCCATCGAGTTGAATTAGGCTGTAACAAGTGAAGCTTACAGTGTTCCTCTACAAGCTCTGCATTTTGAGGAGACCTTGAGGCTTTATTCCAGAGAGCCTGGCACTTAGAAAAGGCTGATCTGGACAATTTCTTGTAAGCTTCTGTGTTATTAGCCCGATCAACATCGACTGTGGAAACTAAATTTAGTAAGTGGCATGCACACCGATGATGTTTCGGCAGCTGATACTGAAGACCATCATCTTCCTCCAGAATGGCTTCCACATCGATGAATTCCACCTCCTCTTTACCATCAGATGCATCACAATCTTCTACTACTTCTTCGATTGTGCCTTCTGCAACTAACTCTTCATTGTTATTTTCATCCTGCTGACCAAAGACACGGAACGCTTTGACGAAATTCGACCCGTTGTCTGTTGTAGTTCTAACAACCTTTAGACTTATTTCATACTCTGCATGAATGTCGGTCAAAACAGCTGCCAAGGCATCGAATGTGTGGGAGCCCCTTAGTTGACGGCAAGCAAGGGCAACTGAACGGCGTTCAAAACTGCAAGGATCGAGCCAGTGGGCTGTTACACCTATAAAGCTCCTTCTCCTGGCCGTCCAACAATCAGTAGTGGTGGCAATGTATGGTACCATTTTCATTTCGTTCTTGAGATGTTCTTTCATTTTAGATGTAGCTGAATCAATCTTGCGCCGCACAGTTGTGCGGGACATGACGGCACTACTCGGTTGTAATTCTGTAATAAGGTCTTGGAAGGATGGTTTCTCAACCAGGGAGAAGGGCTGGAGACCTTGAACAATGAAGCGGAGGATAGCCCCATCAATCGTCTTCTGAGACACCTGCTTGGTCTCCATCAGCTTCAGTTGCTTCGCCTTGAAGCCTGTTCCACCTTCTGATGGCCTCTTGCAGGCTGTTGAAGTCAGTTGAGAGTATTCCTCCAGATGCGTATCATGCCTTCTCTGTAAAACACAGTATAATATTTCAGTTTACACTATAATAAACTAATAAATATTAGAAAAGATACCCAGGCTGTTCTCTCATGTAGTCTACATAGCAGTATTATTAACCCTCTGGTCCTCTTCGTTTAGGGGTCACACATGGCTTCTTCCCGTTTTAAAGTGACCGAAGCCTTTTTTTTTAAATAAATGCAATATTTCACATAAAAATAGAGTGCAGGCCTTTAACATAAAAAAATTAAGTGAGAAAAGCTTACATAGAGAGGCTTTTTAATTCGCCTTGTTTTTTTTAGACATGATTTCTCCATTTCATTCGTTTTCTTTTATTTATATATTTATTTAGACATTCTAAAAGACTATATTTTGATATTTTTAGATATTTCTGTTAGATAAATATCAGGTTGTGCATTGCGATTACAACCAACCATAACATTTGGTCAGAAAGGGAACACAACATTGCAAGCATTTTTGCTAGTCAGTATTTGATCATTAAAAAAATCTAAAAAATAAGGGATGGATAGTGATAATTCAAAACACTTTATACAGACATTTTGCAATTAATTGGTATTTTATTCAGTTTAATCCTATAAATGGTAATAAAACTTCAGAATAGAACAGCAATTATGATCTAACAATAAAAACATAATAAAATAACATAACAGCAAACAATCATTATCAAACTGAAGGTTAAAAAAGAGGAATAAATGTAATAATAATACATATTATTTTAACTATATACATACAAACTGTAATTATTTTATGTATTGTAACAGATATCAGGAACACCTATTAGGCCAGTACTTCTCAAATAGTGGGGGCGCGGTGCGATACCTGGGGGGGCGCGTGTGACCCTGGGGAACAGGCTTTTTTTTTTTGACCGTACTAGTATAAAGTGTAATTGCGCATCCACTACAGTAGGGGGCAGTGGCGCTCTCATTGTTACTTCTGTCACGTTTGCGACAGTGCAACATTTTACGACTTACAAGACAACAGGTTTGCCTTGGTTAGCATTGAGTCAACAGAAAGCTCCGACTGCGTTCTGTCTATGGCCTCCGTTATTCAACATAACAACCCCCAACATGAAAAAGTTTTTAACAGGGATGAAAAGAAAAGCAGAGAGAGACAAAGATAATGAGACAAAAGAAAGTCACCCGAAAGCTAAGACGAGGAAATACGACGAAGCGTATTTAGCGCTTGGTTTCTCGGTGACTACAGTTGGAGAAGAGGAAAGACCGCTGTGTTTGGTGTCTAAAAATGCTTGCAGCGGACAGCATGAAGCCAAACAAATTAGCGCATCACTTAAATACGTTACACCCCAATCACGCCGATAAACCGCTAGAGTTTTTTCAGAAAACGTGCTGAATATTGCCCACAGTCATCCCGCTTTGTGAAGGCTACTTCAGTAAACCATCGTACGCTGTTAGCATCATATAAGGTGGCGTACCAAACTGCGCAGTGCAAAAAGCCCCACACCATAGCAGAGGAGCTAATACTGCCTGCAGCATTAGACATGGTCTCTGTCATGCTGGACGACGCCAGTGCAGCAAAACTAAAAACTATCCCTCTGTCCAATTAGTGTCCAAATCTGATTATAACTCCTTACCGCACTGCTAGCACTGTCTTTTCAGAGTCTTCTGTTGGCAGAAAGGTGGCGTCTCCTTTAATCTGAAAGCAATAACTCAGAGAAAAACAAGAGTGTTAATAGCATGCAGTTAAAACCCTGGTCCCCTTAGTGTCCCTTTAATGTGATGTTTTTCCCTTTTTTTCTGATCCTGGGAAGGTTTCTATTCTTCACCTTTCCTTTGAAACTCTGTTCAAAACACCTCCAAAAGAAAGAAAACAAAAAACGAAATAAATCAACCAAAAAAAAACTAAAACAAAATTGTTTTCCAAGGAGCACAATTATGTCTTCTCCAATATGACATAGGTTTTTGACTTATTACAAACCTTTTTGATATCCTTCTGGCCCTTTGACCATGTGTATTTGCTGTTAGTAATACTTTTATTTATATATACCTTTCCAATCTTAATTGGTCAAGGGTGAAACTTTAAAACAATGATTTTTTCCCTTTTTAGTTTACTGAACTTCTAGTGTTTCTCTATAAATGATAAGAGTTTTCCCCATAATTCAGCACATTGAGATACCCAAAACAAACCAAGATTAGAATTAGAATTTAACCCTTCAGAAGCTGGCTTTATTTTATTTTTCCCCTCTGACATAGTTTTCGTGCCCCCAGGCCAGAACACACAGACCCAGCCTTGCCATAACATTCAGATGTTTAAATCATGGTCAGATTTGTTTATCATATCTATTGTCCTTCTCAGGTTATACTGTCCCTCTGAGGTTTCGCCTCAGCTCAGCATAACTAATAACATCAGATGATTTTGTAACTGATGACGCGTGTAACGTGGCCTTCTGATATTTTGACGCTTTTCAAAATTTCTCATTAGTTGCATTCAATTCCCAAGTGAAAAGAAATAAAATAAATAAATAGAAAACCCTTAGGAAAGCAATTCATATTTAGTTCCATACAGTTTGTTCAAAGCACAGTTTTTCCTCATCTATTTAAATCAAAAATCATCTATATCTAAACTTCTTTCACGTGGACTGGTTTGTGATGAATCATTATTATTATAAGAAATGAGATCTCAGTAATTTTAAATTACTTTAGGGCTAAAAAACAAGTGATAGGATCTCAGCCTAAATTTGTAAAACAGTAAACTTAACAAGCTTATGTAAAGCTTATTACCAGTTCCAATTTCTAACAAAGCTGAAATAATTCCGTTCAAGACATGTTAATCTCACCGTGTATCAATTTAATTTGGTCCTGATATTTAATGTTAAAAAAAAAAAAACTTTGTTATTTAAATATCTCTTTTACTTTACCTTTTTGTTAACATAGTCCATGTTTAAAATGTCATTTGAATTACGGAGCTGCAGTTCTCCCAAAACAAATAAATTCAAACAGATGAACGTTTAGTTACATAGATACATACATACGTACAGCTACATACAAACGATGACATTCAGACAAACACGTGCAGGCCTGCTTTTTCACCATCTTAAATAGTTCTATGTTTTTCATAATTTTTAAACGCCAACGCCGAAAGATGTATTGAACGCGTTAAGTTCCCGCTTAGTTTAAAAGGTGGAGAGCGTGCGCTGGTTACGACCCCCCGAATGTTTCGTCCACACGCGCTTTTACGCTTCAGTCCCGCAAGGATACAACTCTTTGTCTCGCAGACACTTGGACGCATACCCATTTTTGAAAGTTATACGTCGTTATTAGCAGTTCAGAACACTTTTATCCACAACGGAAGTGCCTTATCGGTCGGTCCCCACGTAAACGCTTCCCCGGTGCAACGCCTTTTTAGTTTCGTTTCCGTTTCCTTTTTTTAAATTCATTTTATTCAATTTTCGCTTTTCTTTTTTCTCTTAATTTCATTTTTATTATAGTAGCAGTACTGCAATAAAATAAAATAATAGTAATAATAATAATAACCCCTTTGTAGGAAATCTGCATGTTTAATCAAATCATTTCAAATAATTTATGCATGCTATGCTTCTGGGCCCCTACTTTTCAGCATGAAATCGAACGTCTCACCCTGGGGCTAGGCTTGACCCTGAGAAACTCTGCCTTTTACCCATTACACGGACTCTTATGCATCCAGACTTTTTTTTTTTTTTGTTTTTATTTATTTTATCCTTTTTTTGTGTTTTATTATCATTTTCTACTCGTCCTTAGCACGATCGACCAACTAAAATGAAAGGCCTCACATGTGATGGTCGCCTTTTTGGTATAATGGTTGGGGTCCCCACTTATCAAAGCTGCGAACGTCTTCGCAACAGTCAAGGACTTAAGCATCCCTGCCGCTTTCATCCACAACAGAAGTGGACAGCCTCTTGTACAAAACCAAGACAAGAGGACTTTAATGGACCAGCTGCAAACTGCTCAGCTGGTCACCCATTCTCCAGGTGAAAATCACTCTGCCCATCCTTCTCCCAGCATGAGAGTCCGTATTTCAGCTGAAAACGTATTTTAATGAAATTTTGAATTTTAGTTTAATGTTTGAACCTTAGTCACCGTTCGGTATTGCGAACCCTGTTTTATTTATTCTGTAACCCCAGTCGGTCGAGGCAGATGACCGTTCATACTGAGCCCGGTTCTGCCGGAGGTTTTTCCTTCCCGCTAATGGGTGGTTTTTCTTCCCACTGTCGCTTCATGCTTGCTCAGTATGAGGGATTGCAACAAAGCCATGTACAATGCAGATGACTCTTCCTGTGGCTCTACGCTTCCCCAGGAGTGAATGCTGCTTGTCGGGACTTTGATGCAATCAACTGGTTTCCTTATATAGGACATTTTTGACCAATCTGTATAATCTGACCCAATCTGTATAATATGATTGAACTTGACTTTGTAAAGTGCCTTGAGATGACATGTTTCATGATTTGGCGCTATATAAATAAAATTGAATTGAATTGAATTGAATTTGCCTTAAGGATTAAATATAATTCATTATTTCTACCGACTTTTACTTTTACTACCTTTTAGGTTTACAGTTTTAAATTTTAAAATTTCTTGAGGTATACTTTAAAATGGGGTTTAAATTTAAAAGCTTGCAAGCATTTTTGACCAATTGCGTTTGTTTTTAAAAGAGCTGGAAAATAATCCCCTTACCGTCTCATTAAAGAAAGGTTCGGATCTTCGCGCCGACGCCCAGAGACGCTCCGAGACCAGGAGCTCCTCCACGTCCCTTGAAAATCCATTCGGGGTACCAGAGGCCGGCCAAAGCAGCTCCTGTCCCCGGACTCCCCGGCTCGTCGGTCGGAGATCTTGTTCGTTTACGCCAAATTGTTATGGGAGTTTTGGGTGGAATTCTAAGCAATAATAACTGAGTTCCCATCTTTACTAAATGACGAGACGGTGGTAGGACGTTCCAGCACTTTTATTGAGAAACAGAGCGGAGATTCACATAGTTGGAAAGTAATCGCACCCCACGGTTCCGCTGCAGTCTCTGTCTGCCCTGTCTCTGCCTGCCTCGCTTTTCGGGCTTCCCCTAATACTGCACCGTGGCCTTCCCATGAGACAAAACAAAGACAGTCTATCGTAAACAATCAGGGGCGCCCGGCGAGGCCCCGTGGAGCAGCCACCGGGAATGGGCCGGCACCCACCAGGGAACCCGCCCAAAACCCGAGGACCACCAATGCGCCAGCGGGCCAAGGCGCCTGCCAGTGCAGCGGACAAGGGCCGGACATGGGGGTATGGGCTCCACACCTAGCGGAGACTTGAGATGTTCTTGGGAGAGGGAGCGGACTGGACCCGTACCTGGGGAAAAAGAAGCAAAAAAAAAAAGCTTCCTGACTACTTCCTGTGTGATCGTGTCTGCAAGGCCCAATCAGGAGGAGGCTTAAAAAAGAGGGTTTGTCTCCGCCCAACCTATTAAAACACATTTTCCTTCACACTAGGAGTAAATCCATCCGCGGGCAGAGACGCTTCCGAGAGCGCAGCCGTCCTTGAGCGTAAGCCGCTGGATAGAAAATCAAACCCCGAGCGCGCGTGGGAGGAGCAGGCGCGAGCGGAGAGCGATTTTCTCCTCTCAAAGTGGCAGTTTCTTGCACGGCGGTAGATAAACCATGCACAGAAGTAGCTCAACATACATGAGTATATTTATTTTGCTCGCAAACCTTTTGACATAAACGTGTCGCCATACCGGTCGCTGGAGACCAGCAGGGGAGTTTGGTGGAGGACAAAAATGTGGACAAAACATCTGATCCACAGAATAGTGGATGTGTGGTGAGGGCAGCACGGTGGTACGTGGTGGTGGGGAAACTTGTGTGAATGGTGAGGAGGGGGAGAATCAGGGTGAGAAGGAGCAGGATGGTGTGTGTGCAGAGCAGGAGGGTGAAACTGGTGGTGAGGTGACTGGTGTGTGTAGAGATCAGGGAGGGAAAGGTGAGGTGCTCGCTGATGGAGGGTAGGTCAGTGTGGAGGAGCCTGTGGTAGCTCCTGTGGAGGAGAAAGGCAAGGGGGAGCAGGTGATGCAGCAGGAGGCTCCTATGAATTTAAAAAGGCGCAATAAGAGGAAAAATGTAGTAGCTGCTGTCCAGAACAGTAAACAGGTCGGCAAGCTGGCCACACAAAAAAAGATGTCAGACAGCAGTGATAGTGAAGGTGAGCTGTCTGACAGCAGAGAGGTGTCTCTGTCCCACAGCAGCTGTGCAGAGGCACATTATCCTGTAGAGTCTTTTAACAGTTTTCTCCAGGAAACAAAGGGATTAAGAGGAATAAAAGTTAAAAAATATTTTCCCAATTTAAAAATGTTTTACTTCTCTGTGAGGTATTATATCAAAGGAAAATAAGAATCTGGGTGTTCTGATCAGGAGGTTTTTAGACTCAAGAAAATAATGGGAAAAGTGAGAAGACAATTTTGAACATAATGATGTGCTCTAGCTCCTTAATATTTTTATTGTGTGTGTTTTATTGTGGAGGTGTTTTTAGCCTTTCACCCAATATGGGTAACTTTAAAATAGCTTCTTTAAATGTTAATGGAGCTAGGGAGGCTGTAAAACGCACAACGATTTATGAAACGGCAAAACAGAAAAAAATCAGTGTTTTACTTTTACAAGAAACGCACAGTGATCTTAACAATGAAGCAGAATGGCACAAGGAATGGAAGGGATAAGCTTTTTTTAGCCATGGCACCTCCCTGAGTTCTGGGGTGGGCCTCCTCTTTTCCTGAGCTTTCACCCCAAACTATTTTAATGTAAAAAATATCATTATTTTAGTAAAAGCTAAGTTTGACCATTTTAACATGGTTTTTATCAATATTTATGCTCCTAATGTCAGTGCAGAGAGGAAGCGTTTTTTTTACAGAAAATTGGGGAGAGGTTGGGAGATTGCAGGTCTAATGATTATGTTTTTTTAAGTGGGGATTTCAACAGAAAACGAATTGTTAGACCGAAATCGCAAAGAGCCTCACCCAGCCTCCCATCAAGCCCTGCGGCAGCTGGTCTCGTCCCACGGCCTGGTGGATGTATGGAGGAGGATGCATACAGGCTCCAGACAGTACACATGGTCCCTCGTTAAAGAAAACTGCATCTCTTTATCTCATATTGATCGTTTTTATTGTTTTAAGCATCATTTTAATGTGTTTAAAACATGTCAGATTTTACCGGTAGCTTTTACAGATCACTCTTTGCTTTTAGGGAATGTTTTTATCACAAACATTTTACCTAAATGCGCCTACTGGCATTTTAATCTGGCTTTAACATACAATCGTAGTTTTAGAGAAGCTCTAAGTTATTTTTGGACTGTTTTTAGACAATGAAAGGGTGATTTTATTTCTCTAAGGCAGTGGTGGGACCGTGGAAAAGTTCAAGTCAAGCAACTTTGTCACCAGCACACTCTTAATGTCACTTATGACGTCACCAGATCATATTGAAGCTCTCAAATCCAAAAGGCTAGTTTTAGCCAACCTGCTGGAGTCTAAAGTCCAAGGTGTGTTGGTCAGGTCTCGGGTTCAGAACATCACAGAGATGGATGCTCTCTCTAGCTTCTTCTGTAGCTTGGAGAGGAAACGCAGGGAGAGGAAGGTGATCCATTCCTTACTATCCAACACAGGGCAGCAGGTGAGTGAACCAGGCCAGATTATGAGGAGGGCTGTAGAGTTTTACTCCTCTCTCTTCAACAGTGAGTACTGGGAGAACGAGGAGCTGCTTGGGGAGTTCTGCAGTGGGCTGCCCCAGGTCTCTGAGGAGACCAACGTACAGCTGGAGCACCCTCTGGGGGTACAAGAGCTCCACAAAGCCCTCTTTAGTATGCAGGGCCAGAAGGCCCTAGGCATCAATGGTCTCACAGTGGAGTTTTACAAAGCCTAATGGGACATTCTAGCAGAAGATCTGCTAGATGTCTATAAGGAGAGTTTGGCCACAGGCTCACTCCCGCTTGAACTGGCGCCTTTTGTCTCTCCTCTGCACCGACTATAAAATCCTCTCCAAAGTCTTGGCAACTTGGCTCAGAGAAGCTATGGAGCAGGTCATCCACCGGGACCAGACCTGCTACGTCCCCGGCAGGTCCATGGTAGATAACATCTACCTAATTTGGGATGTTTTGGAGGTCTCCGGTTCATTGGGTCTAAGAACTGGCTTCCTGTGAAGAGCAATGGAGAGGTTTGGGTTTGGCGCCGGTCTGATCGCCAAGACGTCTGGGGGGTGGCTTATGTTGTGTGAGCCTCACCTCGGACGGCTCCCTTCACCTCCTCTCGCACTTAGACATTGAGGGTTCTGGGCAGTTGCTTGGAGGGGGTGCGCTGGCACCAGCTTCTTTCCGGAGGGGGGGTGGGCTGTGCCGTGCACCCTTTTCGACGCTCCCAGTTTTTAAACACACTTGAGAACAACATACAACAACACAACATCTGAGCGGGCGTAGGGAGGATCGGGGTCTTTTGCACACCCCCGTTCTCCGATGGCGGCAAGGAGTCTGGGGCCTGGAGGAGGTGCGGGCCACTATGTCCGAGGTCTTGGCGGGGGGCTGCTATGGGTAGTCAGCGGCTAGCCAGGTCTGAGGCTGACGCCTCTGTTCCCTCCAGGAGGGGTGGGGGGCAGGGGTGGCTAGGGTAAGGTGGGGGAGGGAGGGGGTTTATTAGGTATTTAGGGGGTGAGGGGGGGTTCTGGCTGGGTGGCCCGCACGGGTCGTGTTGGCCCCTCCTCTTTGGGGGGCCTGGTCTGGGGGGCGTCTGGTCCGGGGGTCGGGCACAAGCAGTCGTATAGCTGATTTAGGGTGACCCCCCTCTTCTGAGTGTTGGATGTGAGTGTTATGTGGGAATGTGTGTACAGCGTCCTTTTTTAAACAAATCTGTGTGGGGTGAGTGGGGCACAAGGGAGGGATGGTGTGAATGAGTTTTCCTTTTTTTTTTTTTTTTTTTTTTCCCCCCAGGTATGGGTACGGTCCGCTCCCTCTCCCAAGAACATCTCAAGTCTCCGCTAGGTGCGGACCCTATCCCCTCACGTCCTGCCCTCCTCTGTTGCGCTGGCGGGCGCCTTGGCCCTCTGGCACATTGGTGGGCCTCCGGTTTGGGGCGGGTTCCCGGGCGTGCGCCGGCCCACTCCCGGCGGCTGCTTTGCGGGGCCTGGCCCCCCGGGGGATGGCCGGGGCCCCCGCCGTGGGGCGCCCCTGGCCCTCAGGACCCATGGCCGGGACCACTTCAGCGGGGCTGGCTGCCGGCGGAGCCCACGGGCTCGTCCCCGCGGCTCTTGGGGGCGTCGGCATTGCGGTGGCTGGGGGATTTCCTCGGGGTCGTCTCACCTCTTTCCGCGGGGGGGGGGGGGGGTTGCAGATATCCTGTGTCAGCCACTCCTGGGCGCCCTGCTTTAGGGGCCCCTTTGGGAGTCCGGGGTTATGGGTCCCATGACTCCTGCCTCTGTGCTCAGGGAAGGCGGGCCTTTGGTTCTCCACAACCACTATCAAGCTATTTCCTTCTGGATAATTTTCACCTAAACTAGTGCACTCTCACAAACTCCCACAGGTGCTGGGTCCCAGGTATTAAATGTTCACTTATATACAGAAAGCTTATAATTTATTTATTTATTCATGTTCTTTCACTTTCTTTTTTCAGGTATCACATTACACATGTCAGCTTAAATAATAATACATATGATTTAGCAATGGCATCTAGGTGTTATTCGATTGTATCTGTTGCTTTATGTCTGTTGGTTGTGCTGTTCTTTTTGCATCTCTCTTTCCAGGTGATGGAGCAGAGAACGTTTTATCACTCTCTCCCTTTTATCTCTTCTTTCTTTCACCTCTTCTCTTTTTTTTCTCTCTCTCTTCTTGTTCTTCCTTTACTCTCCCATTGTAGTGTCCATATAATTTGAAATTCTCCCTGCATGAATCACAATAAAGCTATTTACACTATCTGGCATTGAGACATCAATTCCTATTGCCACATTGCTAGACAGGACACTGGGGGGAAAAAAAGAAACCAGCAAGATGTTGACGAACTGACTGAGATAACAAATCATTTCTCTGTTTTATCTTCTGCAAAGGTGTACTGGGGAAAAAGCGAAGCCCTGGCAGTGGCCGAATGGCGTGAAGGGCTCCCAGTTCTCCCTCAAGGACTTGTATGTAAAAAAGATGGTTTTAAAGATGTCTGTTTTTAGGCAATGAAAACACTGAGAAAAAGAACTGGGAAAACGTGGAACAGAAAGTAGAAAGTAAACTGGCAAAGTGGAGATGGCTACACTCCCACGTGTCTTATAGAGGAAGGGTATTGGTTTTAAACAACCTTGTTGTTTCACAGCTGTGGCACAAACTTTCCTGTTTAGACCCACTGTCTGGTTTGTTGGCCAACATACAACCGAAAATGTTACATTTATTTTGGAACAGGTTTCATTGGGTGCCACAGTCTGTGTTGTTTTTACCCAGAGAAGAGGGGGTTCAGGGCCTTGTCCACCTGGCCGGAAGAACAGCAGCTTTTAGATTACGCTTTGTTCAGGGTCGCCTGACTTAGTGTGGAGGTCGCCTGACTTAGTGTAGAGGGACGTGGCCAGCTGAATTTTTAGACGTGTAAATAATTTAGGGCTGGATGCTGCTCTGTTTTTAACAGATTTAAATCTTTTAAAGTTAAGGGGATTGGCTAAGTTTTATCAGGGTGTTTCATGTGCCCTGTTTAAACTAAAACCGTCCCAAACGACTTTCTGCACTGGCTTTTACAGGAGCCTTTAATCTGTGGGCCAAGGCTGGATGTGTGTGACGGCATGGGACCAGGGTTGTTGGAGACAGGAGTTTTACTTCCACAGAGCCACACAGAACATGGAGTATTTTATGCAGTTGTGGGGTTTTAATAAGATTTTAAGTGAAGTGTCTGAGAGAGGAGAACTATTAATTAATTAAACAAGATCCTTATATAAGTATTTTAAGTAAATGACACAATATTTGTAATTAAATGGTTTAATTGTTTTGGCCTTTTGTAAATAAAGTTTTGTTAAAAGTTTCTTCTTCGTGGAGTTTTGTTGACGGTTGGCAAAAAACAAATTGTTGAAGCCGTCTTGCTTCCCCCGGGTTCGTTAATTCGTTGTGCAGGACTTTCGAATAATAACTCAGCCATGGACACAGAATTCCATTTTACCTTTGCAAAGGGGAGAGATGATACACCTGCCGACTGCGGGCAACAACTCTCCTTCTCCCCCCGTTTAGGCTTGTTTTTATTAAAGTTAGAACATAGATTATACAAGGTCACACAAGGAATGACGCACACATCTTATCGCTATCTTACTCCCTAATAACTATCTTCTCTTGTTGTTTTCTCCTGCTGCATGTGAACCGGAGTTTCTGTTCTTTCCCACTGTTTGGACTGGCCTTTACTGGTTTGTCATGACACCATTGGTAAATACTTGATTATATTGCAATGGTAATAAGTAATAAAAGAAAAACACATATTTTCCCAAAAAACAGTAATACTTCTTGTTAAATCTTATACATGCATCAGCTCAAACCAAGTGTCCTCGTTCTCCTCCACAGGTGCTGTGACTAACAAAGGCATCATAACTCTGGGGTTCTGTTTCTCAATGGTGGAGGATATGAGGCGGACTGTCAATGAGCAAATGCATTGAATGCAACAGCAACCACATGCAATCAATATTGCTACAAATACTGCAAGAGAGATAAAAAGAGATGATCAGACTTTTTCACTTGCCAAACACACCAGTCATCCACTCCTCGAACGGGTTAGAGATTCCGGAGTGCTCGTGCATGGTTTCTGAGAGCGTGCGCAATCCTTCTAATGCTTTTATTACTGCCTATGGTCACCACGATAATAGTATAATCCAGATGTAGCCATTTGAATAATTTCTTAAGATGCTCTATGCTTACATCATGTATATTTACATTTTGGTGGAAAATGCATTTCTTTTAGCAGCGTCCCCTATTTCTTCTCATGCATGTTGTATTTTGCGAAGTTTATTGTATCTTAAAGGTGCCTCTTTGAATCTTATTAAAACCCTTTGTGGGTTTATTAAACTTCAAACCATATCTATATTTGTATTAGATGAGTTAAGTAAAAAGTAAAATCCCTCATATTAGGAGCCAAATCCCAAATGTTTTCAGACCAGAAACTCTTGTCCGAATGCGTTTGACCTTCTTATAGCTCACTAATAACAGCTCTGACATAAAACAATTAACATCCTAGGGGTTTAATAATAATCTTGATTGTTTTTAATCTGAAAGTTTTCTCCTAATCGCATCCGCCAATGTGTTTGTTTCTAATGTGTGGTTTTTTTTTTTTATTATTGTGTACAGGAAAATCTGAAGTGAAATGCAGGTGTGTCTGCCAACTAATCTTTTTTTTATTTATCTGCTCCACTGTCCATAATTAATTTTACTACCGCACTTTATAATATCACAAAGGTGGACCTGAAATGTAGTTGTCGCCCTCCGACTGTAATTTAATTCCACTCTGCCATATTGTTTTAAGCACCAGTCATTGGATGCTGCTGTAATAGCGCGTCTTTGTGGTCTTCCTAGTTGGATCAGCTGGACATGTTTAGGAATGGAAAGTCGCAAAAATACCACAATATAACTGTAACAATAACAACTGATAATAATAAACCTCCTGCAACCCAACCCTTAGGGGGTTTGGTCACAAGTATTCCTGCTCACATGCTTTGTGCTGTTTTAGTGCCCCTGTGGAAAAACACCTGTGGAGAAACACACAAATTTCAACAAGAAATGCAAAAATACAAAGGTAAAAACAATAATTTTTTTCTTTTTTTTCAGTTCTCTGAGTCTCTTTTGGTTTTCTTCTTTTCCTGGAACAGGAGAGCGGTTCACTGCCCTGTGGTTGATCCGTAAATGACCACTTCTTCTGCCTCTTCTGTCAACCTGGAGCAGCAGAGCGGCTCACTGCCCTGTGGTCGGTCCGTAAATGACCACTTCTTCCGCCTCTTGTTCTTTGTTTTTCTGCTCTGTCTCCTTTGCGCAATTTCTGTGAGTGAGCTTAAGCTCACTGAATCTCTCTACGGGTGTTATTATGACCCTGGTTGAGTAGAGGATTCACCGGTAGGCTCCCTTTCACCGCTTTGTGGTGTTATCCTGTAAAACCTCGCGCACCTGATGTTTGAGAGCGCTGAGGTTCCTCAGTGGCTGCACACTGACTTCAATGATACCAGGTGTCGCCTTTTCCTTTAAGCCTGACTGCGTGCAAAGTGCGTTCCACCATCTGGTATGGGCAGGTCCACCTTGGTTCTGACCACTTTCTTTTGATGGCTTTCCGGAGTTCCCACTCTGGTTCTGCACTGGTCTCAGTGTTTCCTTTGGCACCCTGTGGTGGGACCTCACGGCTCCACACTGTGGTCAGAGCACCCTAAATCACAACCCCCACCTCTGTTCTTCGTTGACCATAGCGCGCACTCAGCCGAGGTCTGGCGGTTGGTGGACCCTCCTTCACATTCTTCAGGAATCTCCAATATTATCTGAAACTACACAACAATCTTTAGATGTCAAATTTCGTGTGCTACCTGTGAATCCCGGGAGGTTGACGTCGCACCCCGAAAAACTCCTTCCAGTCAGAGAATGCATCCTGCAATGAAATTAACTGAACACTCCAACAAGAAACAACACTTTACCCCATATCAATTTAGTCTGTGCACAGATTTCAGCCAATTATTTTTTCAGATACTAATTAATCCTTACTACTTTCCATTGTCCATCTTCATCCTGTCAGAAAACCTACGCCTAGAAATGTAATAGTTAATGAGACATTTAATCATAGTTTCTCTGTTCTCTCCTTTCATAGGCCTCTGGCCGTCCTGTAAAAGAATCCACGCACGCACACACAAACACTTTAAACCTCGGATGTGGTTCACCGTGTCTGTGGAATCAAAAGTTAGTTAATTGTGGTTTGAAATCAAAGTAATTTTTTTCTTGTAACGATGTCCGAATCTTCTTTGGATTAAAGTGACCACACATCGCACCACTTTACACATGACATTGCTGTAACCTCTATAACCCCAGATGCTCTACTCCTGTTGCTTCAGGAAAAGTTCCTGTTTTAATCCTGGAGGAAACACCATCAGGTCGTTTTACAACACCCGTTCTACTCCAACGCACCTCTGAAGCTGCTCTGCTCCACCTACACTCCTCTTGTAATCAATTCCTCTCTCAGTTCCTCTTCAATAGATGCCATTCTCATGTCAAAAATCCTGCACCCTGTTTTTCTATTTTATCTAACATTTACTTATATGTACATCCACCTTTTGGAATCAAAACTAGTTTTTTTTTTCCAGAAACAGTAAAATGTAACGTTCTGTTTTGGTCTAGGTTTATTGTTTGGTTAGGTTAGTTCTCTCCTGCCTCTGGTTTTGTTTATTTTGTAGGTTCTGTCTTGTTTTAGGTTCCTGTTTAGTCTGTGTATGGTTTTAAGTTTTCCGGTCTTTGTATTAGTCCTTATCTGTGTTCTGTGCTTTGTGTTATTCTCAGTCTTAAGTTTATTCTTCTGT
Source organism: Fundulus heteroclitus (assembly GCF_011125445.2). Classification (NCBI taxonomy): domain Eukaryota; kingdom Metazoa; phylum Chordata; class Actinopteri; order Cyprinodontiformes; family Fundulidae; genus Fundulus; species Fundulus heteroclitus. The sequence goes on along the minus strand of NW_023397241.1, from coordinate 1,134,314 downwards.
CAGCATCGTTATTGCTTCCACTGTCCTATGGTTAATTAGTTCCCTCTGCTTACCTGTTCGCCTGTTTATTTAAGCCTCACTTCCTCCTCAGTTATTTGTTGGTCCGTCACACTCACATGCCCATGCTCCTGTTCCTCCTCGTTTACACTCTCTGTTTTGGTAAGAGTCCCGACACCTTGATTCTGTTTTGGATTACCCGTTTCTGTTTATTCTGCCCAGTCTGTTCGCCAGTTCCCGTCCAGCTTGTGTGGATGTCTGCCTTAACTCTATTTGGATCCTGTTTATGTTCACCTGTCTTCCATTTAATCCAGTTTAAAGGAATAACTGTGTTCTGCAGAATATCGGGTTCTGCTCCACACCCATCATTACATAAGAAGCCGTCAAAAAGAGTCAATTCAACTGCATAGGCTAATCTTTGGTGAAGTAGGAAGAAAAAAAAAAAAAACACTTCCTCGAATCCTGAATCCAAATCTTATTCAAATTTAACATACCTGATATTTTCCCGAGGTCCCTCAAAGGTTGCGTGAGATCAATGTACCCACCATGTAGTTGTGACAGCAGCCATTTAGTCCCAAAACAATAATGTGTCTTTCACGCGCTGTAGTTTGGGTTTGTTAGAACGCTTTGCTTGTTATTGGAGGACACATTGGTTGTTCCTGCGGAAAATAACACAGCCCAGGAAAGACACGCTCCCTGGCAAATTGCAATTTTATCTTTACTAATCTTAAATGTAAGTGGAACACATGAAAGTATTGCCACCTCCGTGGACCTTCTGCTGCGTAATGATGATCAGTACGTTCCCGGCCATGGTAACATTTCAAACTCATGTTTGAAATAAACTTATCAGTTACATCACAGACAATTTAAAAGGTATCAGTATATTTTAAAACAACAAACCTGCACGCTGGTAGGAGCCCAATCAGTTGCCTGAAGGGAATATTTAACCATGCCCCTACTTCTTTCTTGTGCTCAACATGGAGAGAAAGAGAAATGTGTGAAATCGTTTCATCCGACATCATATATCGTTATAAATTGTTCAGCAGTAGCAGCTGCCAAACGCTCAGGTACCATATACATATTCCTAGAAATGACTGTGTTTTACCTTAAAGAATCATGATACCAGTCTGTGCGGTTCCTGTCATAGAACAGAGTGATGTGTGGTGGGTCAGGTGGGAAGAAGAGCAGGAACCCAGACGTTGCATCTTCCATAGCTGGAGAGAACACCAGTTGTAGCAGGCTCTGTTCACAGTCCTCCATAAATGTCAGCAATTCTTTCTCCCCCTCAGATCACAATGGCAGACACTGTTTCTTCTCTCAGTATCATATTCAGTGACAGTCTTAGTCCACAACCCAGAGGCCCATATGTGGCTCCAGTGTCCACCAAAAGTTCATGCAGTCTTTTACGCTGACAGCTCGGAGTCTGCAGTGCTCATGCAGCTGGCCATGCTCAGGGGTGTGTCATCAGAAGAGTTATCCCCTTGTAGGGGTACTGACCTTGTGGAGGTGAGGTCATGTCAGGACTTGGTTGCTTCATACCAGGCTGGCCTGCTGGTCCAGGACAATCACAATTGTATGTCGATGGGTGCTTTATCATGTCCACCATATCAGCTCCAAACACTCATCCTGGGTTCAATACTCGACGCCACACTGACCACCAAGCCATCTGCTTCCACATTCAGTAACCAACAGACCTGTAAATATATAAAGAATAGAGAAAAGGAGGCAATAGGCAAGCCTCCTCCTTTGAATTAATTAAACTGAGATGACACCTTCAGGGTTGAAGATCCAACTGCTGAAACATCACATGTTCACTTTTTGTTTTACTCACTTTCTGTTTTGTTCCCTGTAATTGCAATTTAAATAACAGATCTTGTAATACCTTTTTTCCCCCCTTATTTAAGCCCTAGTTTATTCTTATTTACTCTTCCTCTCCCCATCCTGAGCCACATTGGAAAATGATGTACCAAATGTTTTGTCCCAGCGAGCATAATCACAATCAGGTCTATAACGATTTAGTTTCATCGGCTGTATTACTGAATAGGACACACCTTATAAGACCATTTCTCTGAATAATTCACCGCTGTTGTGGGTCCCAGTCAAATTAAGAACCACTGCTGGGGGGTTAAGGGAAAATGTTGTATAACTCCATCTTCCAAGTGAGAAATTAGTAAAGAAAACAAAGTTACATCTGGCATGTGAAACGCTCAAGCATCATTTTCAATATAATTTGCAGCAGAAGAGGGCACACAATCATGTGTGCCTTTAGTCAAATTATCTAATTTAGAGAACGTGTTTACATTAAAGAAATACTTTGAGATCTGCCCTTTAATTTTCCCAAATCCTTTTTTGTTCCTGTTGATTTCTGTCGCTCTGCAAAGTTTAACCTCTTTAGTAAAACGATTTAAACAAATAACATTCTTCATAAATTCTTAAGCATCAGCAACTCCATCTGAGGATAACTGTAAAACTGATGCATGACTAGACCTAGGGCTGATAAAATCTATCTAATCAACCGGGTTGTACTTTTACCAAACATCTTTAAGTTCCATTTTAACTTTTAACTTTTGGTTCTGCTAACTGGTGATTCCTAGACCTACAATTAGCAGAAGCTGTTAGTGAGCTAATTCCTGCTTTCCTTAGATCAACCACATTTAAGTCTAGTGTATTATATTCAAACTAGGGCTTTCAAACTATTAAAATTTTAATTTCAATTAATCTTGTATTCTATCTTTTTATTTCTGAAAGTATATAAGCTCATTTGCAATAAACCACACTAGTTAAAATTATGCTTATACAAAAAATATTTTTCAATATTTTTCTTTTTAGGCACTTTTCAAAATTGGAATGACAGCATTCTGGTGCCATAAAATGATAAACTATAGCCAATAATGAGCTGAATCACAATGTATTATGCCCTGATGTTTACACAATGTATAAACAAAGGTGTGTGTGATGGACCGAGGTAAAAAAAATGCATGAGGAGTCACAGGAAATTATTCAAAAGTTGGGGTTTTTATTTTTAACCCACAAGCCAAACTTACAAAAATGGTGGGTTCCAGAGTCATAAAAGAGGTCAAGAAAAAAAAAGAAAAACAAACTTTAACTGAAGCAAACTGTGCCCTAACTAACTGACTGCACAACCAAACATAACTTCAAAGAAATGACACACAAGGGTATATATACACTGGCTGATGTATATATACTTAATGGAACCTTTACTTAAGAAACCATCTCTTGATCAAGATGAGTTAGTAATCCCTTACGAAAGAAAAATATATCCGTCCGTCCGTCCGTTGTCTTCCGCTTATCCGGGGTCGGGTCGCGGGGGTAGCAGCTTCAGTAGGGAGGCCCAGACGTCCCTCTCCCCGGCCACTTGGGCCAGCTCCTCAGGAGGAATCCCAAGGCGTTCCCAGGCCAGCCGGGAGACATAGTCCCTCCAGCGTGTCCTGGGTCTTCCCCTGGGCCTCCTCCCGGTGGGACGTACCAATATATTACTCAAAATATATTGTAATATATTTTTCTCTACAATATATTATATTCTTTATATATGGAATTATATATTGATGAAACATATATTTTGCAATATATTATATATTGTTGTAATACATTGCAATATATTGCAAAATATACAAATGATTGCCGCTTTCCATATATTGCCATATGTTTAACATGAATATATAATATATGTATTTATATACACAAAAAGTATATTTAATTAGGGTTCCAAGCCCGCAGCGCAGGCGAACGGCTATGCCGTTCGTCTGCTCTGTGAGCAGAGAACCCTATTGTTTTGCGTGCGTTTTTCCATTATTTATTCATTATTATTACGGAATTAAAACGCGTTGTGCAGCCCAAGCGGATTTATAACGAACCTATTGAATCAGGTATCTAAGTACAGAATGTGCGCCTCTACTCAAACCCAGAAATTCAGACCCCTCAACAACTAGGGGGCGCTATAACAAAGGACAATGCGTTTCGGCCTGTAACCACCAAACTACTGGTCCCACACTCAAAAACTTGATAGCACTTTGTTTATTGGATGTTTCTGCATCAAAAAGGGAATTGGCACACCTTTCGTTTCCCAGCTACTTTTCGCGCTACATGGCTACAAAGGTTGGACCTTTCTTGTTAATCTCCTCCTACATTTTTTGTGCAATCCGCGCAAAACTCCATATATAACCATGTAATGGACAAATAAAAAAAGTTAACGCGGCGGATTTTTGAATTTTGACTTTTTCGAAAAGTAACGCTGAAATAAGTGATTGTTAGCTAGCTAGCTCTAAATGTAATTGCTGATTATTCTAAAACCATAACAGATTTTGACATGTCCTTCATAACACATAGTCCAAATATGATTTTGCACATGTGACCCACGTTTGAGGATTGTCCATCACTAGGGGGCGCTGTGATGTCAAGAAATCTACTACGCAAGAATTGCTGATCGGATTTTTACAAAACCTTTTTCATCCCCTTCCAGTAATAGCCCTTAACTAAAGTCTTAAATATGGTAATGATTGAAACAAGTGGGTGGGGCCTATTTCCAAAAGTGTGAAAAAAACCTTTAAAACTTCAAAAAATTACTAAAAATCAATTTTGTGGTGTAACGATCTCAGATTTTCAGGATGTATTCCTTGAATAAGGTGTAACAATTCTCTCACTGCATGTATTGAGGTTTTTCAAAGTTGCACACTGTTATGAACTAGAATCAGGCAAACCCAGTATTCAAACCAAACAAGCGAGGTATAAGCAAAAAACAGGATTTTAATAATAAAACAGGGACAGGTGGGCTCAACGATCAAAAAGGCAGTCCAAAATCCGGTACACAAAAGGCAGTCCAAAATAGGCAGAGGTACAGACAGGGCAAAAGCAAGCTCGGATAATCATGGGACAGAATCAGGTCGGTAAAACGGTAAATCAGTCAGACAGGGCAGGAAAAACAGATCAGGGAACAGGCTGGCTCAGAATCAAAAAGGCTCTCAGGTTAGCATCAACAGGTCAATCGAGAAAGGAACGCTGGAACTAAACTCACCGTGGGCTCGTTAATGATCTGGCGGAGAACTAAAGACTGAGGCAGAACTATATAGTGAAGTGCACAGGTGAAATGGAGTGAAAACTAATTACAGGGAAACAGCTGAAACTAATCAGAGGCAGGGAAGTGACTGACAGAGAACTGAACTGATAGGTTGGTGACTGCTGACAGGGGAGTGACAAGCTAATAGGGTAAAAACAGGGAGGTGAGCTGGCAGGTGAACAGAACTGAGCTAAAAGCTTACAGAACCCTAACAGATAGTATAAAACAAAGAACAAAATCAAACCACAACAAAACTCAAACTATTCCATAATTCAAAACTAAGACAGAACCTAAAATCATGACAAACACTGATTTTTTAAAAGTTTGTAAAATGGAGAAATCAATGTATTTTCCACAAATATTGTTCAATCCCAATAAAAATGGCCACTATTTGTAAAGCACATTCAGACTAAATGTGTACTTCAGTTTGGTAAAAATCCAGGCGATTTTGAACTACTTAAAAGACTTTGAAATTCACATGTGCAAGACTATAAAGGTTAATATTTTTTTTCTCTGAAAGCTTTTTTCAATGGGCGTTTAAAAAAATCACATAGTTAGATAAAGCACTCTTTGAGATCCATGAATATTTTCAGAATTTTAGAGCAAACCGTTGATTTTTAACAAATTTATGAAGTTTGTGATCAGTTCACAGCTCTCATCATCCAGAGCTCTGCCATCCAGAACTGTGAACAGGGCGGCCATCATGCCCATATTTGGCCACATCACCGGAAGTGACGTCACATCTCGTGTTTTTTCTAAGCGGAGCAGAGACTTGAAGAGGGAGGATAGCTTTTAGGGTTTTCTAAAGAACACATAATTTAAAAAAATTTAATTGAATATAAAAAAGATCAAGCAGAAGCAAGGAAAGTTATTTAGAAGGCAAAGAAGACAAAATGGAGAGATTTTTGTGATTCAATAGGCAGAACAACCCCTATAGCTTAGGTATGGGGAATGATTAAGAAAATAAAGGGAAAAAGACCAGAGAGAACATATCCAGTTCTAAAACATGAAGAAGGAACAGCAGTAACAAATGAAGAAAAAGTAGAAGTAATGGCAAGAACATTTGCAAAGATCCATAGTTCAGATAATTTAACAGAAACGGGAAAATTTAGGAGAGAGCAGACAAGAAGGATAAATGATTTTATTTTAGAAGGTGAAACAACTCCAGGATGTTTATTTTTCTATGCAAGAAATGAGGAGAGCGATATTTAGATCAGGATTAACAGCACCAGGAAAAGATCAGATATGCTATATTATGTTAAAAAAACTTAGGGAAACAAGCTGAAGAAAAACTTCTAGGTTTATATAATAAGATTTGGAAAGAAGGAAGATTACCTTCTAATTAGAAGGAAGCAATTATTGTGCCAATTATTAAACCAGGAAAGGATCCAACAAACCCTTTAAGTTATAGACCAATTGCACTTACTTCATGTTTAGGAAAGATTATGGAAAGAATGATAACAGAAAGGATTACATATTATGTAGAAAGTAAAAGACTGTTGTCTTCATGTCAAAGTGGATTCAGAAAAGAAAGTACAATGGATCCAGTTGTGTGTTTGGAATCAGATATTAGAAAAGCTCAGATTAATAGGGAAGTAGTAGTAGCAATATTTTTTGATAATGAGAAAGCATATGACATGGTATGGAAGGATGGGTTGCTTATAAAATTATATAAAATGGGCATAACAGGAAGGGCTTATAATTGGATTGAAGATTTTTTGTTTAATAGAGTTATACAGGTACAGATGGGAGTAACAAAATCTGATAAATATAAAATTGATAATGGAACTCCACAGGAAAGTATTATCAGTCATTTATTATTCTCAATTGTAAGTAATGAACAACTGACAACAGCTTAATCGGTAAGTGTATCTGTCGCTGCTCCTGCAGTTAATTAATGAATTATTTCCACCTGTGGCCACGTCACCTGTCAGCGTGTATTCCCTCACTGCCAGTAACTTAGCTGATAAACCAAACAGGGATATCCTCATGATTTGCTATTAGCTCAGGCTAATTTAGCATGATGCACTTTTTCTTTTCTTTTTTTTTTAACAATGGTCGGAATGTGAAACAGTGTCCCGCATTTTAATGGGTCTGATTCAGAAAAAGTGAAAAAATTCCACCTGAGCTTTTCTGTAACAAAGAAGGCAGAGCTGCATCAGCTGTCAGTCAATAAGCAGAAGCTCCACCTCAGGAGCAGCTGCTCACCAGGACCGCAGTTAAATAAAATCACAAGGATTTTGATGCATGCAAATTATTAAGGAAACTACGTCAAATAAAAAAAAATAAACTGCAGCTACAATATGGACTGGAGAACGGGTTCTAACTGGGTGAGGCCAGAGAAAGGCGATTGTTAGAAAGCTTTTATGAAGTTATTTTTTTTTAACAGTGTAGAGGGTGAAGTGAAACAACACTGTAGAACCAATTCGCACTAGAACCAGCTGAGAAAGCCTCCTGTGGTTCTATGGACTAATTTTATTCAACCCAAAATCACCTGCCAGAGAGACAATCTACAGCAGCCAAAATTACCTACAGCAATATTTAACTTTATGCAAAGTTTAATAACATTTTTCTAATTAAAGTGTTCATCTTAAAAAGCAAGTAATGTTTTTTTTTCTGATACACTTTGAGCAATTTTATTGAACTTCAAAAATTTAACATCCCATCCATCCATGGATTTTCTATACCCGGTTTTTGGTACAGGTGTGACGTCAAGCCCTATCTGATGGGGAAACAGGGTATGGGGGTGGGGAGGGATGGCAGGTGGCTCTTCCTAGTCAGGGACACAGATTACATCCTGGAAAGGTCGCCAGTCACAGGGCTAAAATATAACAGTTTTATTAGACTTCAAAAAAGTAAAATAATACCTTTTTTATAAACTCATGATTTGTGATAATTAATTGCCGTGCAATGATAGGAAAAACAGACTGATTATTGTAATGTGCTATCTGTGTTAAATCAAAATACAGTATATGACGTCATCATACACTGCAAAAACAGATCTAAAAATAAGTAATATTTTCTTAAAATGAGTGTATCTGTCCTTGATTTGAGCAGGTAAATAAGATGATCTGCCAATGGAATAAGACTTTTGCACTTAAAATAGGAACAACTCATCTCCATCATCTTATTTCAAGTGCAGAATGTCTAATTATCTTATTTTAGGGGTCAAAATACTCAATCCATTGGCAGATAATATTATTTACCTGCTCAAATCTAGGACAAAAACACAAATTTTAAGAACATTTTACTTATTTTTAGATCCGTTTTTGCAGTGTAGTGTTGGTTATGTGTCCTGCATTGTCCATGCTTGTGGTTGGCCTTGTATGATCATAGGATTGGTTTATATTGAATGTGACAGGGAGCCAGTGGAGCTAATGTACAGGAGTGAAGTAGATGATGTAATGATGAAGCTGCTGTCTTCGTACTAGCTGCAGTTTATGGAGGTTTTTAGGAGGACAGGGAGGGAATTGAGCTGAAATTGTCAAGTCAAGAGGTGAGTGGACTGTGAAGCAGTTTGGCAACAGTGTGAAGGAAGAACTTGATGCTGCCGAGAGGAAAGTTAACCAGGTGATGATGTGGAAAGTGAAGTAGAGGATGGGAGGCTGTCCAGGATGACGCCAAGGCTCTGAACCTGTAGATGAAGAACATTCATTTTATATATATATATATATATATATATATATATATATATATATATATATATATATATATATATATATATATATATATAGGGAACAGTTCATGGTGGGGGTTTGAAGGTCTCTGTTGATGCTATGGGCTGGGGACATGCAGCACTGGGATGAAATGTCCTTAATGGAGGGAAGAGGAGCCCCTATGATCCCTTCTGCTGTCCCCACCACTCTCCTCATTTTCCACCAGTCGGAGGTGCTGCTGCCTCCACACCACACAGAGAGACAGCTGGTCAGAATGCTCTCTATGGTACTTCTGTAGTAGGTTGTGAGAATGTGCGGGGACAGGTGGGCTCTCCTCATCCTCTGCAGGAAGTACAAGCGCTTCTGTGCCCTCTTCACCAGTGACGTGGTGTTCACAGACCAGGTGAGGTTGACCGTGATGTGCACCCCCAGGAACTTGGTGCTGCTAACCACCTCCACAGCTGAGCTGTTGATGAGTTTGTGTCATCTGCGAACTTCATGATGTGATTGGGGGTGAACCTGGGGGTGCAGTCGTGTCTCATCAGAGTAAACAGCAAGGGGCTCCGGATGCAGCCCTGAGGGGAGCCCGTGCTGAGGGTGATGACATCAGAGGTGGTCTGTCAGACCCGGACCGACAGTGGTCAGGAGGTGAGGAAGTGGTGAAGGGGTGTGCTGAAGCCCAGATGTTCCAGTTTTTCCACCAGATGCTGTGGGATGAGGGTGTTGAATGCTGAAGTCCAGGAACATGCTCAAAGGGGGCCGTGCATGGGCTTGGAACCCTTTAATAACTGCTTGCAGTTCTAGTTTTATATTTATATCCACCATAACCACTTCCTAACATCACCTTGGCTGTCAAAAACTGGTTTAGAACTGCATCTGTGGAAGAGAACAACAATGATCCCACCTCAGTCTTCCTGCTTGGTGTCCCCCTGCTTCGATACCCCCTTGCTCTGGTTCGCAGTATAACCAAAGGGAAAACCTCCCCTCGTGGCAGAGACAAAATTAAAATTGGAAACCATCCAACTCAGAACTATTTACCTTGTAAAGTTTGAAGTTTCCTAGGGTCAAGAGACTGGCACCGCTCAGCTTTGGGATCCAACTTGCTGACCCCTCCTTTGACATGGGACTTGAAGAGGACATCAAAGAGGCCCATCAGTAGTACCAACAATGTGATGAGACAGTGAGGTCGTTCCCGATTTTCACCCTCTAGAAACAAAATCATATAAAATATCAAAATTAGAGCATGAGCAAGGATGACACAAGGAAAGTCACTACAAGCATTAGAATGAAAACCCTAAAGAAAAATGCCACAAGATGGATGTCACAATATTTATATGTGGAGGTGACGTTGCCCCATCATATTTGAAAGCTATGGATTACTGTCCCCAGAAAAGGGTGACCACCACTTGTCCTTTGATATTATGAGTTAATCAGGATCTGACTTTTTCCAGGACAGAGCTTGTGCTGGAAATCAGGAATCAGCTGTAACTGATACATGATGGTGGTGCTGGGATGACGGACAGAGGAGACATAGTGAACAGGTAGTGGTGCAGAAACTGGTGCTGGAAAAAGTGCAGATAAAGAACAGGCACACAAGGCGTAGGTAGTTCTGGCCAAATAACCACTTTATTGTTTTATTTAAAGCCTACAAGTATACTAATACTGCTTAATGACATGTGCTGAGATATTCCTGGTTGAGGGTGTTTGGAAGATACCGCAGCACTTATGCTTTCAGTGGAACAACTGGGTTACTTGTGTTTGTGAAATGATGTGAGAATCTGTATTCTCAGTCTGCATGAGATTCCCCTTCCTGGATTCACCCTGGTTCTTCCAGCTGCTCCTCCTGTCTGCCTCCGCTGTGGTGCTGCTCAGGCTCCCCGCTTGCGTTCCATCTGCCAGCTCACCTGTCGCTCAGCCATCTCCTTCCATCTGAGTGTATACGGTCACAGAACTCCTTCTTCCACTCATCCTCCCCGGATAGGTCCTCCCTACCAAGCGGTAAGCAGAGCAGCATCTGGTAGATTCCCCTGGTTAGACTTGCGTTTAATCGTTATCGTCTTTCTTCCCGCAGTAACTTTCGCTCTGACGTTCCGACCTCGCCTGCTGCTTACATTGTGTGCATACGATCCGTGTTGAGCCTAAATAAACATCTTAAACTGTCTCTGTTCTCCGACTGTGTCTGCATTTGGGTGAAACGCCTCAAAACCATGACAACCTTTTATAAGAAAAATTAAAACATTAAATACTTACTTGTAAAGATCTGGAAGGTGAGAAAAGTGTTCTTTCCCCAGGGCCGTCACTCTCAGGTCCGTCAACATCTTTTTTAGTTGTGATGTTGATTGAGACAAGTTGTCTCACCTCCACCCACAGAGCGGGAATCTCTGAGGGGGAAAAAAGTACAATGTTATACAAACATTTTATATGTATGTAGACTAATATTGTCCAAGAAGCTACAAATCAATTGACAGTTAAACGCCCATGTTAAACAACATGGCTCATTAACAGTAACATTCTGTAAAAGTGATACAGACTGTGACTGTTATTACTAGCACAATCACATGGACAAATGTCTACTTATTATGCCTGTGAGTGCTCCACCTGACGTACAGTAATGTTTGACATCAGTCGATACTTGCCTTTAACTACCGTGTTCTCCAGTTTTGAGTTTTCTTTATGTAAGGCCTTGATCTGGCTCTGTATATCTCTGGTTATGTCGTTGCTTTCCTGGTTTGATGATTCTGCTGGGCTGGGGCTGAACTGATTATCCCTCAACAGTAATTCCTCCTCCATCCGTCTTTGAGCTGCAACTTTGGCCTTTTTCTTTAAGGCAAAGGTATACATTTTTCATTATTTAGTCATGGATAATTCAATATACTAATGATGCATAGTGTAAAATTAATCTCTGTTAAATTACCTGTTTTGGATTTCCAGATCCGAATGCCTTGTCACCAGGACCAAAATATTCTTCACTAAAGTCCAGCTGTTTTCTTTTTTTTTCCACCCTCTTGGTCGGCATGTTCTCGGGTTCTAGTTCCAAGGCTTCCAGTTCCCGCTCAGCAGCTCTCAGTGTAGATTCTTTTTCTACATTAGTTTATAGGAACAAATTTAATAATAAACTAACCACTGCAATTAATAAATACTGCAGAAAAAACATGCCAAATTCTAGATTGCAAAATATTAAAAAAGGATATATTTTTGTATCTTTTTTTCTTCTGTTATTTTGAAAATTTAGAAATAAGAATATACGTTTTGACAAACGTGTAACAAACAAACGTGTTGCTGTACTTGATAATACAGTAAATGGTAAGATATAAGTGATGTTGAGTGTGAGTGTGTATAAAACCAACTTTCCTGCTAATTGAAGAACTAGACCATCTGCGACGGGCCATCCGTTAGCAGGTTTCTTGCTAGTAGGACAAGAAATGTCCTGTCTTTCATATCATCTGGGTAAAAATTCAGCATCCAGCTGACCGGAATTATGCTGGTTCTATCTTTGTCAGGTCCCTTCGCCCAACTTACAAAAGCAAACCAATATTTTGCCATTTTTGCTAGACAATAACGGCTTTTCGTTTCTGCTGCTCGCGCTCAAATCAGCCGACTCGCCCGCATTCGCGCCTAGCACTTCGCGTTCGTTCGGTGGTAGTGCGCATGCGCGAGTTGTAAATATGGCAGGCTATTTTAACATTTATTGACTGGAACGTTTGTATTACAGATATGTCAAATACATGTTTTCCTTGTCAAAATGAACATTTCAGATATCTAAAATAATATTTTCCATATATAAACGGCTACTTAAAATGTGCAAATACTTCTATGTATCTGAAACTTAATTGTTACTATTAGGCTTTTTTTTTGACATCCTGAAATTCAGTTTCTATTGGCAAAAATGTATTTATGTATAAATGTATTTTAATTTATGAAATCTAAAATTACAGTTATGACTATTAGGAGTTTAATTTTGACTAGAAAGAATCCTATTTTAGTGATCTAAAAATGGAACAACAGAGAGGAGAGCGCATTTAATAAATGTCAAAATTGCCTGCCATACCCCTAAGAATTCTGGCCAGTCTCGAGTCATGCCTGTTTTCAAGTTTTCATGCCTGTTTTCAAGCGCACGTCATGCTCCCACAGAGAGACAAAGAAAATTGACTTACGACTGAAAAGAAAATATATCCTAGGTTCTGATCATGGACATTCCAAGCAGAACAAGATGATGTCCTCCCAGTGTGGAGGACTGTTACATGTAAAAATGTAGTGTCATCTTAATTGCAATATATTCTTCTTATATTAATCAGTATATACACATATATGGTATATGCTTTTATTGCAATATATTTGAAAATATAAATACAAAATATCATATGTGGGAATATATTTACTCATATATTGCATAATATTTACCAGTATATCGCAATATATTTTTGTTTCGTAAGACCTATATCTAATCTTCTTTTCCTATCTAAAATTCTTGAAAAAGTAGTTGCTAATCAACTATGTGAACATTTACAAAGCAATGACCTATTTGAAGAGTTTCATTCAAGCTTCAGAGCTCATCATAACACCAAAACAGCTCTGGTGAAGGTCACCAATGATATTCCCATGGCATCAGATAATGGACTTGTGTCTGTAGTTGTCCTGTTAGATCTCAGTGCTGCATTTGATCCAGTTGATTACAATATTCTCCTACAAAGACTTGAGCATACTGTAGGGATTAAGGGGAAAGCATTAGGCTGGTTTAAATCCTATATGTCGGACAGATTCCAGTTTGTTCATGTTAATAATAAATCTTCTTCAAACTCTAGGGTCACTTGTGGAGTACCACAGGGTTCAGTCCTTGGACCAATTCTCTTTACTATATATATTCTTCCGATTGGCAAAATTATTAGACAGCATGGGATTAATTTCCACTGTTATGCTGATCACACTCACCTATATTTGTCCATAAATCCTGATGAATCCAGTCAATTACTTCGACCGCAGTCATGTCTTGATTACATCAAAAGCTGGATGACTTTAAATTTTCTGCATTTAAATTCTGACAAGACAGAAGTTGTAATCTTTGGACCAGAGTCCTCAAGAAATAAACTTCTTAATCAATCACTTAATCTGGATGTCATTACCTTGGCCTCTGGTAATAAAGTAATGAATCTTGGTGTTATTTTTGACCAAGACATGTCATTTAAATCCCATATTAAGCGGGTTTCCAGAGTTTCCTTTTTTCACCTCCGGAATATCGCCAAAATTAGGAACATTCTGTCCAGGGGTGATGCTGAAAAACTAGTCCATGCATTTGTTACTTCAAGGCTGGACTATTGTAATTCTTTACTATCAGGAAGTCCACAAAATGCAGTTCGAAGTCTTCAGCTGACCCAAAATGCTGCAGCAAGAGTTCTGATGAAAATCAACAAGAGGGATCATATTTCTCCAATTTTAACTTCCCTTCATTGGCTTCCTGTTAAATCAAGAATAGAATTTTAAATTCTTCTTCTAATGTATAAAGCCCTTAATAATCAAGCTCCATCATATATCAGAGCTCTGATTACCCCTTACGTTGCTAACAGAGCACTTCGCTCTCAGATTGCAGGTCTGCTGGTAGTTCCTAGAGTCTCTAAAAGTAGAATGGGAGGCAGATCCTTTAGTTATCAGGCTCCTCTCCTCTGGAACCAACTCCCAATTTTGGTCCGTAAGGCAGACACCGTGTCTACTTTTAAGACTAATCTTAAAACTTTCCTTTTTGACAAAGCTTATAGTTAGAGTGGCTCATGTTACCCTGAGCTACCTCTATAGTTATGCTGCTATAGGCTTAGGCTACTGGAGGACAAGTTGCCGGCTGCCCTGCAACTTTAGCGCTCCAGCGCGCTCCAAGTAATCTCTCGGCTGTGCTGCTGATTCTCCCACTACCCCAGCGCTCCAAGTAATCTCTCTGCTGCTGGATCTCCTGCTACCCCAGCGCTCCAACGCTCCAAATATAACTAATCAGGAACTTTTTGACATGTAAACTTCTCTGCTCAATCAGCATCCTTGTGGATTATTCCCCCTGCATGTTCACATGGGCTGCACAGATTGTTAAGACTTTGTCCATTTTATTTACCAACTTAATGGGTACAGTCTGGGAGACTATTGTAAAAACTCTTTCTACATGTATGTGGACATTTGCAATCCTCCTTGTGGCAGAGACATCCCCATCAGACAACTGCCCTCCTTTTATGGGTGGATGCTGGTAGAACAAGGTTAAATCTCCTCTCAAACAGCAGATCTTCGATGGTAAAGCCTCAGTCTACCGTCACTTCATCACCAAAACGAAAATACTTCAGGAAGCCAGTGTGGGCTGCGTACTTAGAATACAATGATCTACCAGGCACATCTGCATCTATACTATGGGAAGCAGGAAAAGCAGTGATGAGAGGTAAAATAATTTCATTCTCATTTCATAAAAAGAAGATAGAAAACAAAAAGATTCAGGAATTAGAAGAAAAACTTACGTTACTAGAAACTTCTCAAGAAGAGGAAAAGTTGGGTAAAATCCGTAAAGTAAAATTAGGATTAAACCATTATATTGAAAAGCAAAATAAATTTCTAATACAAAGACTTCGAATAGAAAATTTTTAACATGACAATAAGTCAGGAAGCTTCCTAGCTAATCAGCTAAAAATAAATAAAGAGAAAACAACTATATTTGCAGTTACAGACTCAACAAATAATCAAACATCTTCCAGCTTTTGTATCCAGAGGGGCACTAGGCAAGGATGCCCACTTTCCCCCATACTTTTTGCCATTTTTATCAAACCTCTAGCAGCAACAAAAAGACAAACAAATGTTATCAAATGTATAAAATGCATGAAAATAGAGCACAATATTAGTCTTTATGTTGATGATGTATTACTCTATCTCCAGCACTCAAACTCTTCCCTCTCTCCAGTAATTAGATTACTAGAATCTTTCTCAAAAGTTTCAGATTACTCTATAAACTGGTCTAAATCTACGGTACTGCCAATTAATTGCTCTTTTCAGATCCCCTTAGATTTACATTTGCAATCAGGAAATATTAAATATTTGGGTATTACTGTGACGTCTAAACTAGCGGATTTAGTAAAATTTAACCACATCCCCCTTTTAAAAAAGATAGAAGAGGACCTTGAAAAATGGAAATCGCTTCCAATTTCACTTATGGGTAGGGTAGCTTCAATTAAAATGATGGTCCCACCTAGAATTAATTACTTATTTTCAATGATCCCAAATAAACCATCATCCGACTGGTTTAAATCTCTAGACTCTTCTATCTCTAAATTTATTTGGAAAGATAAATCCCCCCGTATTAGCTTAAAGACACTACAGAAAACTAAAGATAGAGGGGGACTAGATCTGCCTAATTTCCCTAACTTAGCAAATAGGCTACAATACATCTCTAAATGGATAAAACATAATCCTTTAGACAAGCCCTGGATAGACATAGAACAGAAAATATGCAATAATATCACAATTTCAGATTTGCCGTTTATTAGCGCAAATATAAAACGGCATACATGCTTTAAAAATATTAACATTAGCTCCACTATGACAGCATGGTGGGAGTTTCTTAAAATGACGAAGTCATCAATTATCCCATGCAGTCGTACACCCATCTGAAATAACCCTGAACCTACAAAATAATAATTTGATGAACTTTACATACTGGAAGAATAAAGGTATTGACTACCTGGAACATTTACTTGACGGAACCGAGTTTATCACTTTTGCCAAGCTAAATATGCAATATAGCATTAGTAAAAAATACATTCTTAGAATATGAACAAATTAAACGTATAATTAGAATTAAATTTAAGCATATTAAAGGTGGTTTACAAATCCCAACTAATATATTAGAGTTTCTAGATTTAACCCCCCACCCCCACCCCCCAAACTACTGTCTAAATCGTACAGGACACTGACTAAAATAGATGATTCAATATCTCTTCCTATTATGAAATGGGAAGAGGATTTATCAGTCAGCTTTGAACAAAACTTCTGGGCTCAGATATGTCTAAGAACTTTCAAATTGACTAGAAACCCCAAATTACAACTAATACAATACAAAATCCTTCACAGAGTACACTACACAGGACAAAGATTATTCAAGATGGGTTTTGCACAATGTAAAATCTGTCCACACTGCATAGGCAATCATCCTCATAATTATATTCATGCGTTATGGTTATGCACACCAGTCCTGAGGTTCTGGGCACAGATATGTAAGGGCTTATTTAAATGCCTAAGTTGTAGAATTTCACCTTCCCCATCAGTTTGCTTGCTGGGTAACCGAGGAAAGCCCTCTGGGGAAAAAATTGTTTGCATGGTTTTCACTGCATTATGTATCGCAAAGAAAACTATCCTCATGAATTGGAAAAGTAAGGAAAATCTCAGTATCAATCAGTATAGAGATCTAATGTTGGATCATTTTAATCTTGAGACTGCATCTGCATCCACATCTGATTGATCTCTCTGGGCTACTTTGATGAGCACCATCACTTAGTGGAATGGGGGGCGGTGGGTTGCGTCCTGCGGGGCACAGGGGCTGGCTAGGGGGCTCCCTGGGGCTCTGGGGGCGCTCGGAGTGGGGCACCTGGTGGGTCTGAACCTGGGGTCTGTTGTCCCTATCTGGGCAGGGCTTGGGAGGCCTAGGGGCAGCCTACAGCGGCCGCTTGCGGCGCTCTTGGGGAGTTCCACGGTGAAGGACGTGGGTTACTGACCTGGTAGCTGTGCTGCAGCTGGGTGGGGGTCTGGGGATCAGGGGTTCCTTGGGTGTGCTGCCCTCAGGCGGGGGCCCCGGCGGGGTCACGGGGGTTCGGGTTCTGGGGGGGTATACCACTTGGGATCTGGGCCGTCACGCGACCGAGCCTCTGGTGTGCTGGGGGTCTCGGGGCCTGTTGAGCTGGTAGGGGGGCATGGACATTAACATCTCAGAGCAGATGCTTTTCCCTTTCTTTTTGGGTTGGCACTCTGCTAGTGGGGAGAGGGGAGGGAGGGGGAGGGATGGGGGAGTAGGGACTAACCCAGCCTGGATGTCTATTGTTGTATGTATGGTGAGTTGTTTGAATGTTAGTGTTGGGGAGGGATTACATCTACGAGTGGGGGTGGGGGTGTGGATGTGGACGTTTTGGTGGGCTTTGTGTCCGACCCCCCGTCTCGGTCCTCGGTCCTGCTCCATGTCCTGGCCACCCCACTCGCCAGTGTAAATGGTAGTAGCGTCAGTTTAGCATTTCATCCCATTATGCACAGCCAGCAACAAAGCTGCTCTTCTTGACCTTCTCGCGCACCATAGCTCACCTGCCGCTCCTTCCCTCCCCCCTCCCCCTCCCGTCCCACTGAGCCGCTGCTGCATTCTCAGACAACTACGGCTCAGCGCGTGCCCGCGTTCAACGGCCATAGAAGGAGTTAACAGAGAAAGCGAATAAGACTAACGGTAAGTAAATAAGTCAAATCATTCGTTTGTAAAAGAAGAGGAGGATATATGAACTTTATCAGCTACTGTTACAGCGGCTTTTGGTGTCTTTTTGACAAGTTTTCAGAGTTACGTAGCTACCGTTGTTAGCTGATGCTTGTGTATGGTTTGTCAATTTCCAGACAATGTCATTTTAATGTCAGAATAACAGACTTTCGCTCCTGTTTCATTATAGATATATCCCAGTCAACAGCAGAGTGGCCAAAGCAGCCACAACTAAAAATCTTCCCTCGAACCTGTCAAGGGGACAGAAGAAGATGCTTTTCTAAAGACTGGTACAACACACAAATTGAGCCTGGTAACCAGAGTTGGAGACTATGGATCTTTGCTGGGAAGTTATTTTTGTAAAAGTAATTATTTTTGTTTCAGACTAAGTAAAGGTATAACTGTTTTTACACATACAGTATAACATGTTATCAAAACATGACTGTCGTTCCCTGTTTTCCTTGAAATTCCTGTTGCATAAATAAATATATAATTTCTGTTCTTGCTTCTATTTTTATCTGCCAGTATCTGCTTTTCCCCAGTAGTTTTCAATAAATGAATAAATTTACACCTTCCTGTAATCCAGTGCTTCTTAATTATTTTCTGTTACGCCCCCCCTAGCAAGAAGAAAACTGTTCGCGCCCCCCACTCCCCACCGTGACTATCCATCCCTGCATAACAATTATCCTTATTAAGATTAAAGAAAAAAAGAAAGACATATGGTCAAACTTACAAAGAATAACTTTATTAAATCGTGTTTTAAGAAATTAAAAATAAATAAATCCTTGTTTAAACTGTAAACATGTTTGACCAACTAATTGCACCATTGCAAAATTAAATCAGATCAATAAATATTTAATTATTATAATAACTAATAAACTACAAAAACTATATACTATATATTTACTATATAGTATATACTATATACTATAAACTATAAAAATATTAACTAATATATATTCAGTTCAGCAACATTAACTCAGGAGCACAATATATAAAACACTTGAACCTACAAAACCAAAATGAATTAAACAATTTGTGCTCATTTTTTCTTTCTTTTTTTTTGATCAAAATGAGGAGGCAGTATCAGCTCCTCTGCTATGGTGTGGGGTTTTGCACCGTGCAATTTGGTACGGCACCTTATATGATGCTAACAGCGCTCAATGGTTTACTTAAGTAGCCTTCACAAAGCGGGATGACTGTTGGCAATATTCAGCACGTTTTCGCTGAAAAAACTCTAGCGGCTTATTGGCGTGATTGGGGTGTAACGTATTTAGGTGACGCGTTAATTTATTTGGCTTCATGCTGTCCGCTGCGAGCATTTTTAGACACACCAAACACAGCGGTCTTTCCTCTTCTCCAACTGTAGTCACCGTGAAGCCAAGCGCTAAATACGCTTCGTTGTAATTCCTCGTCTTAGCTTTCGGGTGACTTTCTTTTGTCTCATTATCTTTGTCTCTCTCTGCTTTCCTTTTCATCCCTGTTAAAAACTTTTTCATGTTGGGGGTTGTTATGTTGAATAACGGAGGCTGTAGACAGAACGCAGACGGAGCTTTCTGTTGACTCAACACTGGTAACCAAGGTAAACCTGTAAGTCGTAAAATGTTGCACTGTCGCAAACGTGACAAAAGTAACAATGAGAGCGCCACTGCCCCTACTGTAGTGGATGCGCAATTACACTTTATACTAGTACGGCCAAAAAAAGAAAAAAAAAAAAAAAAAGCCTGTTCCCCAGGGTCACACGCGCCCCCCCAGGTATTGCACAAAGCAATTATTGTTCAGCTCAAAATGTTAACTGCACTGTTATTAGTCTGTGTCTATGCACATTAGATCATTAGTAACATTAAAAATCACACAATAAACCAAAATATATTAATAGGTGTTTACTTAAAGTCTAACTCTTGGACTTAATGTATTTTTACGCAGATGCATTCAAATAGTCACCAGAGTAAAGAAATGTATATTATATGTGAATTATGTCCGCCGTTGGAAGTAATTTCGATAAAACTTGCTGTATAAGCGAAAGAGCCCGAACATTCTTCAGTCGGACTGTTTCGGAATGTGACGTCACAAACAGAACGAGCACCGTGCATCCGGCTGCTAACACTATGACTTTCGCTACTGATTTATTAAATTTAATTAACTCTTACTCTACGTACAAAAAAATAATAAAAAAATGTCTGATACATCTACAAACTCCACCTCAGGCATCGGCGACTCTGATACGAATATATATACGAAGAAACGGAGTTTGAACAAGGTGAACCTGAGGAGACTATATCTAACGCTGTCCAAGACATAGAGCCCATGCTCCATTGTAAGTACCCCTCAAAATCCTCGCTCGTGAAGAGTGAATTGCATAAAACACTATTGTCACTGCCGGCAATCCAGTCTTTTCGGGTTTCTTTTACGAACTGATCCCATTTCTTTCGGACCTTTTGATTCTTCGGCCAAGTATGTAGCGCTACTTTCTGGCCTGCACTAGACCGCGATGAAGTTGGTTTGACATTGGACATTCAAGCTCCGCGGCGTCATCGGAGCACTCTTGAGAAACAAAAATCAAATCAGATTTGTTGTCCCACCGCGTATGGGAGGAGGGAGCAGCTGAGAGACGCTGGCCGAAATCGGTGTCCTTCAACCGGATCAACCGTGAGCTAGATCCCGCTGACTCCGCGGAGCTTGAATGTCCAATGTCAAACCAACTTTACCGCGGTCTGCACTACAGCCACCAACTACGCACCTAGAAGGCATTTTATTGTGGACTTAGTTCGGCGATTTTTTTTTTAATTATACGTACATGTACAATGTATGCAAACCCTCTGGCATGAGTCTGTGAAAAGGATTAATAGGACAAAAACACCAAAATAATCCTTAGTGAACAATGTTTGTTTTATAAGTGTTTCTATAAGCGACACTACAGCCACCAACTACGCACCTAGAAGGCATTTTATTGTGGACTTAGTTTGCCGATTTTTTTAAAAAGCGCTTGCTCAAAGTAGACGTGGATCAGCAGATTTGGTGTGTGAAAGAAGATACTGGAAAACATCCATATATCCTTGTTCGCCGTAAACGCATGTGTGTTTCTATGCAATTTCGCTTAGCGCATTCTCGGTGTTTTTGAACTGACGTCACACGTCGGAAATGGCCGATCGTAAACGGAGGCAGCACTCAAACGCAGAATACCATAATCGGTGTAAAAATGCGCAATATTTCATATTTAAACTTAATTTGAACACTTTTGATACATGAATATTCAAAGTTTACATTGTTCTGGAAGTTATTCAACGGTTTTCAGGATTTTTTTTCAGTCCAGGAGTTAGTCTTTCTGATAGTTTTCTACAGGCAGCTTTACTACAACCTGTCATGTTTGTTTACCGATGTACTCAGGACGACCACACGGGACTAAAAGTTTTAAGAGTTTTATTATGAAAGGTTGCTGGATGGTGGGGGATGAAGTCCGGAGGATCAGGGTTACAGAGGATCAGAGGTGTAGGTGATGGCAGGGGCTGACGGCCCGGAGCGAGAGTCCATAATAACCGGGTGGCCAGGAAAGCTCAGTGCTGCTCGGCTAGCAGACCCCTTAGCAACACCAGGCACAGATCAGAGTATCTCCAGGGAAGCTACTCAGGTTAGCAGTTTCTTGGAGACACCAGGGCACAGAGCAGAGTTTGTACATTGCAGATATGCCGTGTGTACAAAGGTAAGATGCATACAAGTTGGATATAGACAGGCTTGACAGGGCGCTCGTATCAGTGGTGCACGACTGGATCAACTCCACCAGCAGTTGTGAATTGGTGAGCGACAGGTCATGTTCAGCTAGGAAAGCGCACACTTGCACTTTCAGTTCGTATACCCGGTCAGGCTTTGAAGCACGTGCGTTTGTTGCTGCTGAGGTGCCGTGTAGGTAGGTGCGTGTGTTGCACGGACCTGGTTGTTTAATCTTTCTGCACCATAATCGATAGGGAACGTCATCGTCTCCCCTCTCATCAAACCATGCCTATCTCCATCTATTTTTTACACTGCTGTCGAAGTTTCCGATGTTGGCACCTCCATCAACAAACAATGCTTCCATGTTGATCTCATATTATGTTAGCTTAAAGGAATTCGTTTTTGCACCCCTAAACCCCTCCCACCTTTAAAGTGCTCCGTGTACACTGTTTATAAATGTTACCACATCGTTGTCAAAGGTGATCAGCCAAAGCATTATTCCTCAAATTGCAAATGTTTGGTAAGATTTACCATTGCTAAAACAGAAACAGCAAAAAAAAAAAAAAGGTCACCTGCTTTCCCCGGGGTAGGACTGCCAATGTTCCCACGAAGAAAGAGAGGAGCAGGAGCGTAGCTCATGGCAAGCAGTAAACAGAGCGGAGTGGAGTGAATGTTTAACTGGACCCTTGCTCCGCAGTGGGGACGTTCTAAAACGCTTAACGTGAAAAAGCTTAACGTGGCTTAAGGTAGGAAAACAACGAGGAATCATCACCAAATTTCGCATGGCCACATCTTGTCATGAAGACTTAAGCCTGTGCTTATTAGGAGCAATATGAAAGAGAAATTTGGTGATCATTGATCGTTGATTAGGTACATTAAACCACGTTAAGCCTTTTTCTCGCCATAGGCACCAATGAAGAAGAAAACGTTAATGTGAGATATCTTCTATAATCGTTGGATTTCGGTTTATTCTTTTTGACAGGCTTAAGTCTTCATGACAAGATATGGCCATGCGAAATTTGGTGATGATTCCTTGTTGTTTTCCTACCTTAAGCCACGTTAAGCTTTTTCACGTTAAGCGTTTTTCACGTTAAGCGTTTTAGAATGTCCCTCCGCAGTGCGCTCCTACGATGACAGTGACATCGCAGCGACTTTGATGAGCGCAGAATGGGATGTTGCTTTGACAAGGAGTTTATCATATTTTGGACCCAAAGCCCATTTGATACAATACACGCGCACGTATATGTGTGATTTTTTTCATTATTATTGGACGGAGGTTTTCCGCAAAAATTCTCAAATGACCGTAGTCGAGCTGCGGTCAAGTGAGCCCTCACTTGTCTTTGTTGGTCACGCAAACACTAAGGATTACGGCAGAGACGGCTGAGACTACTTTTCAAAATAAAAGCAGGATGTTAGCCGTGTATCGACCACGTGTTATTACACATATTTACATCAGTTAAATGAAATATTTTTCTTATAACTGAATGTTATAAAATGTGACGCTCTTTAAAGTTTTCATATAACTTTAAAGAGTGTCAAAAAATACTCAAACAACATATTTATTTTACAGCTGACTACTTTAACTTACAGATGACAGATGATGATCTCCAGAAGTTATTCATCAAAGTCCATCCACATGATTTGGGATTTAAAAATAAAGGCATTTAAAAATCTCTACATTGACTCAATTTGACCTGTGTTGTTGTAAATGTTGCTACAGAATTAGATGTCATAAGTTTCAGCCAATTCTGATGTGGAATTTCAAAATAAGAGCCAATTGAAATCTGTATATTAAAACTCATTTTGACCAAAAGTTGCTGTCACTCTAGCAACTAAACGAAAGATAATCAATCAATGCTGCGACTCCAGCAGGATAGTAGAACACCCCTGAAGGGTGTTATATACTAATATGTAACATGTACTTAATTACATATTAAGTAATTTTGACCAAAGTTGCAGTCACGTTAGCAACTAAACCGTAGATAATCAAGGAGAAATTACTTTATATATGCAGTTTTCAAATTGCTCTTATATTGAAATTCCACATCAGAATTGTTTGGAAATTGTTTAGCGACATCTGGTGGTGTTCTACTATCCAGCTGAATTGGCAGCATCAATTGATTATCTACTATTTAGTTGCTAGAGTGACAGCAACATTGGTCAAGATTAGGTAATATGTATGGATTTCAAATTGCTCTTATTTTGAAATTCCTCATCAGAATTGGCTGAAACTTATTGAGCGACACCTGGAGATGTTCTACTGTCATGCTGAAGTGGAAGCATCGATTGATTATCTACGGTTTAGTTGCTAGAGTGACAGCAACTTTGGTCAAAATGAGTTAATATATACAGTTTTTATGTGGCTCTTATTTTGAAATTCCACATTAGAATTGGCTGAAACTTATTGAGCGACATTTGGGGGTGTTCTACTGTCATGCTGAAGTGGAAGCATCAATTGATTATCTACGGTTTAGTTGCTGCAAGGACAGCAACTTTGTTCAAAATTACTTAATATATACAGTTTTTATGTGGCTCTTATTTCGAAATTCCACATCAGAATTGTCTGAAACTTGTTGAGCAACATCTGGGGGTGTTCTACTATTCTGCTGAAGTGGAAGCATCGATTGATTATCTACTATTTAGTTGCTGTGGTGACAGCAACATTGGTTAAAATTACTTTATATATACAGATTCCAATTGGCTCTTACTTTGAAATTCCACATCAGAATTGGCTGAAACTTATTGAGCCACATTTGAAGATGTTCTACTATCCTGCTGAAGTGGCAGCATCGATTGATTATCTATGGTTTTGTTGCTAGAGTGACAACAACTTTGTTCAAAATTAGGTAATATGTATGGATTTGAAATGGCTCTTATTTTGAAATTCCACATCACGTTTGGATGAGAGTTGTTGAGCAACATCGGGAGGTTTTCTATTGTCATGCTGATGTTATAGTATTCGCAGAAAACGTCCAATTCTATAGCAACATTTACAACAACACAGGTCAAATTGAGCCAATGTTGAGATTTTTAAATGCTTTTATTTTTAAATCCTAAATCATGTAGATTGACTCAATCATCATTCCTCATCTGTAAGTGAAAGTAGTCACCTGTAAAAAAAATAAGTTGTTTGAGTCGTTTTTGAGGCTAAAGAGTGTGCCCAAAGTATATATTTCCATTTTCACCAGCAGACCAGAATAATAGAAAAAATGACACATAAAGCATAAAAAATATCATAACTGACGTAAATGTGTAAAAACACCGCAAAAATGTTGCTTCTATTTTGAAAAGTAGTCTCAGCCGTCACTGCCGTAATCCTTAGTGTTTACGTGACCAACAAAAACAAGTGAGGGCTCACTTGACTGCAGTGTCGTCGTGACGGAGAACTTTAACCCATACACTATGGCAGAGTCACCGGTTTTGTAAACTGGTGCCAACAGAACCATCCCATGTTAAATGAGAGAAACAAAAGAGTGTGGTGGACTTTAAAAGGCACAGACCCCCCTCACTGACACGTTATACAACTAGGGAGCCGACGTTGAGATAGTGGACTTATAAATAGTAAATGACCCCAAAGTGCTTCACACTACAGTCAGTCATTCACCCATTCACACTCTGACAGTGAGGCTGCCATACATTGGTGACACAGGACCCTCTTACCACCGGCAGCAGACAACGTGGATGAAGTGTCTTGCCCAAGGACACGACGGTTGGAGCAGGGGATTGAACAGGCAACCCACCAGTTACAGGACTAACTTTTGCGCCACTGTCGCCTCTAAGTACCTGGGTGTTCACCTGAACAATAAACTGGACTGAATCACAACACTGATGTTCTTCACAAGAAGGGTCAGAGCAGATTCTACCTGCTGAGGAGACAGGTCTCTGATATGATACCGCTTCGGACCAGATATCTGATTCAAAGTGTTTAAAAGGAATTACGCTACCAGTCAAAAGTTTGGACTGACCTTTATCATTCAACGGCTGTTTCTTAATTTTATGACTTCCTACATTCCAGATACGTAGTGAAGACATCAAACTACCACTCAAACATATGTAGAACTATGTATCAAACAGAAATTTGAAATAACTCAAAACATCTTGTATATGTTAGTTTTCTAATCCCCCCCCCAAACCATTGAATGACAAGGTGAGTTGTCACCAAACAGACTGGTAGTGTATATCAAAAGGGAAAACCCTGTTTTTCAGAGCAATTTTTGCACAATTTTAATTTTACAAACTTGTGCCTGGTTTAAAAATCAGTTTATTCTGTGTTTGTTCAGTGTTCATGCTTTCAGTGGTTCTGAATGACCAGCTGTCTGATCCAAAGTGGTTTTAAACTAATTTTATCAAAAGGGAAAACAATCTTTTGAGAGCAGATTCTGCACAAATTCTGTTTTACTGAGATATGCATGTTTTGAAAAAGAGGTCATTCTTTATTTGCTGTTGAGCAAATACAGAAGAATGTTGATTCTAAGAGTCCCCAGGGAGGTGGGGGACATTGAGTCTGAGTTGACCATGTTCCGTGCCTCCATTGTTGAGGCAGCTAGTCAGAGCTGTGGCCGCAAGGTTGTACAGTATGTACATGTCGCGGCGGGAACCCTGGAACACGTTGGTGGACACCAGCGGTGAGGGAAGCTGTCAAGCTGAAGGAGGAGTCCTATCGGGCTTTATTGGCCTGTGGGACTCCGGAAGCAGCTGATATGTACCAGCAGTCAAAGCGGCAAGTGGCTCAGCTGGTTGCCAGGGCTAAAACTCGGCCGTGGAAAGAGCTCGGAGAGGCCATGGAAACAGACTTCCGTACGGCTTCAAGGCGATTCTGGTGCACTATCCGGCGTCTCAGGAGGAGGAAGCAGTGTAGTACCAACATTGTTTATAGATTTGCCCTGAGTACCTTAAGGATCTGGATGTTGTGGGGCTGTGTTGGTTAATGCGACTCTGCAACATTGATTCAATTCAATTAAATTTTATTTATATAGCACCAGTTCATGAAACAGGTCATCTCAAGGCACTTTCCAAAGTCAAATTCAATCAGATTATACAGATTGGTTAAAAAAAAATCCTATGTAAGGGAACCCATTAGATTCCTCATATTGAGCATATTGAACCCCTCCTTAAGAAGTGTAGAGCCACAGTAACAGTCGTCTGCATTGTCCATGACTTTGCAGCGATCCCTCATACTGAGCAAGCATGAAGCGACAGTGGAAAGGAAAACTTCCAGCAGAACCAAGCTCAGTGCGAACGGTCATCTGCCTCGACCGACTGGGGGTTAGAGAAGACAGAGCAGAGACACAAGAGAGAAAAAAAGGCAAAAAGGCACAGGAGGACACATTATGTCCACATTGCATGGACATCGGGGGCAGTTCCTCTGGATTGGCAGACTAGGTGGTCCCCCTATTTAAAAAGGGGGACTGGAGGGTGTGTTCCAACTACAGAGGAATCACACTCTTAAGCCTCCCTGGTAAGGTCTATTCAATCAATCAATCAATTTTATTAGTCAACTGCAATTTGCATTACAATCGAAATTTCAGTTCCAGTACAACCGTCCTTCACATACACTTAAACATTTTGGGGGAACGATTGACTGAGGCCTTGTCGTTGCCAGGAACACACCCAGTCGGCCGCTGCTAAATAGCGCAGCCGTGAGGTGTGTTCCCCAAACTGCCCCAGACCCCGCTTTACACGGGGTCCCTAGGCGCTGCCTTGAGATCTGTTGAAAAAAGATTTACACTGGGCGAGTGGAGGGAAAGAAAAAAAGACAGGTGCTGCACAATTTGTGTTTCCACACAAAATGTGAAGCATCCGACAAAAAAAACTCATTTGCACAAAAAGCACAATCAATGACGAGACACATATATGCAGAAGGTAAACATTTGAGTTCTGGTCGGGTAAAGTCATCTGTATTTGTGAGCATATGTGTGTCTGGGTGCATGTTGTGTGGAAATCTGTATGTCCATGAAGGCCGTCCTCCGGCAGGCAAGTGTCCTTGATGGAAAGTATTATCACTCTGCCGCTCCGGCTTGACTCCTCCACAGATGTCCGCAGGAATGTGGGGTAGCAGGGAATTTGTGCGATGTTGCCATAACAACCAGGAATTGCCTTAGAGCTTTCGGTTGCTATAAAGAAATGGCACAAAAGACACAGACGAAGCAAATAGCAGGAGAATGGGGGCAGGTTAAAAGCAGATAAGGAGCTCTGGAGAGCTGAAGAAAAACCGACCGACCTCGAGGAGAGACAGAACAGATAAGATATTCCGGGGTTCTGGAAAGGAGGGTCCATCAGAAAGTCGAATCTCTGATTCAGGAAGAGCAGTGTGGTTTTCCTCCTGGCCGTGGAACACTGGATCAGCTCTACATCCTCAGCAGGATCCTGCAGGGTGCAGGGGAGTTTGCCCAACCAGTCAACATGTTTTGTGGATGTGGAGAAGGCATTCGCCCATGTCCCTCTGGGGGTCCTGTGGGGGGATGGAGGGGGGGTGCTCCGGGCGTAGGGAGTAGAGGGTCCTTTAATAAGGGCCGTTAGGTCTCTGTATGACCGGTGTCAGAGCTTGGTCCGCATTGCTAGTAGTAAGTAGGACTTGTTTTTCAGTAAGAAAAAACTTTTATTTTGTTTATATTTACACACAAACTTCAAAATTAAAAATGACTAAAATGAACCTTGTAAAACATTACAAAAATATAAGCTGAAAAAAAATCATGCAGAGATAATCCGTAAAACTAAGAAATAAAAAAAAATAATATCTTAAGTGGTCTATGCATCAGGCTTCATTAAGTGACCAAAGTAAGCAGTTACAGTCTTCAACTTATTGTTAAGGAAGTTCTGCTCCACTTCGATTTTCCCTCCAGGACCTGCCAAAGAGGCAACCTGTGATGAGGATGAATGAAAATGTTAGTCACATTGACAATTATATCAACTGCAAACGCTAAATATTTGTAATGCTCTTCTTACAATAACAGCAATATGTAGCAAATCTAAAGTCGAAGTTTTTATACATCATCTGCAGGTATTAGTTTTTTTTAAGTGAAAAAACATTTAATATCATTTGGTTCAAGCATAACAAACAATGTTTATAACCCCTCAGGATCTCTCCAAATGTGTTAAAATTTAAACATGTCTACATACTGCATTTAGTTATATTCTTTTATCTAGTGCCAATTCATAACAAATGTAATCTCAAGGCACTTCACAAAACACAAAGATCAGACTTCCACAAACAAACGCATAATCAAATCTATGCAATCATATAGACACCTGAAAAAAAAAACTTTAGGGCAAATTCGTCTTCAGCAGAAATGTTTAAAATTTGAAATAATTTGGCACACATGCCAAATAGTGAATGGCAACGTAAATGATGAGCAGTTTCATGATATGAAACTCATGATTAATGATGTTCATGGTTATTCAGAAATCATAATCTTGTGGAAATCCATCGTGTTTAATTAATACAACAGTTTCATAAATATGTGTAGTAAATAAGTTACGTAAAATACAGTTTGCTGCGCAATGACAAGAGCCAGTAGCATTACTTTTTTTCCACTGAATAAAGATCTTTAATTGATTGGCAATATGTATTAGCACTTTGGCTCTTGCACAATCACAAAAATAATCCATCTTGTGTTGGATTATTAGCAAGAAACCTAGCTGCAACAACACCATTATCACATTATCACCCTTGACTAATGCATGTACGGTGTGTGCTAAAATAATACTACCAGCAAACTCAAATGTACAACAATGCAACTTCAGTCAAAGCAGCGTCTACAGTTTAGTTGTACTTAATATGGCATTGCTGTCTATGGCTGACTGTCAGAAAATATACTAATGCAAATTTCTTTTTTTTTTTTCTTTTTTTTACATCAAAACAGAAAAACATTCTCAAACATTAATGCTGAATTTTCTATATAATAAACTGCATTTATTTGAAATTTTGTCTACTTTTCACAAAAACATTTAGTTTCAGGATTGCATGTTTAAAGATGTGATCACATTTAGCGCGAATGTGGCAGACCGAACAACGACAAATTTACATGATATCCCTATGCACAGGGGCCACATGGGAGCGATGTGACGCTATTAGATAGCACCATTGTACTGCTGTATTTCTGGCTTGTAGCCTGCTTTACTAACCGCTGGCAATAATGTCAGCGGGCAAAAGTGGCAAAATTGTGGTGCCAATGTACACCCACATTTACACTAATTGTAAACCCAGCAAAAAATAAATAAAAACAAAAAGATTGAAACACGAGTTGCAGTCAGATCTGGGACCTCATGCATAAGAGTGCGCAGCTTTCATATTAAAAGTTGGCAGTAACAAGAATTTTTTAAGCTTGTGGCGCACAAAACAACGTATAAAGAACACACATCTGTCCAAATAGGCCCAATCATGGCAATAGTACTGTTAGGCAGTCACATATAGACTTTTGTCTACACACTTCAAGGGATATTTGTAGTGCATTACAGCAACCCGACAGCTTCTTGAGTGACTCATGAAAGAAAATGGCTGAAAATAAACATCTGTACGTACCTGTTATGTATACCAAGTAAAAATGATGACATCTTGTTTCTGTGTTGAGCTCAATTATAGCTTAATGCTGATCATTGTAATGACGTGAATATGTCTCCCATATTTCGATTACGAAGAATGTCCTTACACACACTATGTGACGTACTTTATATCTTCTTTTTTTTAAATTTTGTCACACTAGTAGCCTTTATTGTAAGTAGGCTGACAGGAAGGGGGGCTGAGAAAGGGGGAAGACATGCAGCTATGGTCCACGGATTAGAGTCAAACCCAGGACAGTCGCTTTGAGGAATAAGCACTGTATATTAGGGTCACACGCACTACCCCAGTGCCACCGGCACACCCACATTATATATTTAAAACGAGTCAGGATGTCACATAAAAAAAATCTAAGAGAAATTGTAAATGCATCTTTATTTATGTTTCCAGAGAATAGTGTTGGTGTCCCTATTCCAGAGGTTAAAGGAAAAATAATCAATTCAATTTATATAGCGCATATTCACAATACATGCCATCTCAAGGCACTTTACAAAGTCGAATTCAATCAAATCATACAGCTTGGTCAGAACGTTTCCCATCTAAGTAAACCCAGTAGATTGCATCAAATCTTGCCAGGGAACAATTGTCTGAATTGTCGATGGCAGTGCAGAGACACAAAAGCACACATTGATCCAGGAATCCTTTCTATGTTATGTGGTAATAGTGGATGATCTGTCTCCCCTGGATGCTGTCAGAGCTAACAGAATGCAAGACCAGGTGTACCTACTATGTAGAAAAAAAGAGAGAGAACAAAAAGTTAAAAGCAGAAATGACGACAAGCAATGCAAATTGGAGAACAGTAGGAGAACTCAGCAGAGTGAGAGAAATAGACACTGATGTCCTTCAGCATCCTATGTAATGATCAGAGGGAAAGGACCCAGAATTCAACCAGACCAGCAGAGGTTTCTTAAAAAAAGCTCTTTAATAACCAACTCAAAAAACAGGGGAAAAAATCCAAACAGACTGTTGAACAAAAAGATGACACGAAAAATAAACAAACGAGCAGGGCAGACAAGGCAGGAACAGACCGGACAGACTGGCTCAGGTTTCTGGAGGGAAAGGGGTCAAAAAATCCAAAAAGCAAACCTAACACAGAATTTGCAGGAGGAGACTCACCCATACTCAACAGGACAACCTGGCACTGATGTCTGGTCTCAGCAGTTTATATGAAGGTGGAATCAGGTGAAACCGGTGAGAGGTGATTGCAGCAGGGGTGGAGTTAGGCAGGTGTGCAGAGTAAGTAATTAGACCAGACATCAGTGCCGAGGCTCAACACAGGAACAGATCACAAATACAAAACCTAAACTAAGAAGCATCTGAAGACATAACTAAAACAGTAAGCACAAACCTAAACAAGAATCCAAACCAGACAGAACTCAAAACAGCCAGATAACAAAAGACATGAAAGAGAAGGAAAACTAACACTAACAAACCATAACAGAACTCAGAATATTACATCCTAAGCCTATAGCAACATAACTATAGAGATGGCTCGGGGTAACATAAGCCAATCTAACTATACGGGTTGTGAAAAAGAAAAGTTTTAAACTTAGTCTTAAAAGTAGACATGGGGTTTGCCTCGTGGACCAAAACTGGGAGTTTCACAGGAGAGGAGCCTGATAACTAAAGGATCTGCCTCCCATTCTACTTTTAGACACTCTAGGAACCACCAGCAGACTTGCAGTCTGAGAGCAAAGTGCTCTGTTAGGAATATACGGGGTAATCAGAGCTCTGATATATGATGGAGCTTGATTAATAAGGGCTTTATACGTGAGAAGGAGAATTTTGAGTTCTATTCTTGATTCAAACTGCATTTGATACAGTTGACCACAATATTCTCCTAGACAGACTTCAACAAACTCTAGAGATGAAGGGGAAAGCATTAGGCTGGTTTTAATCTTATCTGTCTGACAGATTCCAGTTTGTTCATGTTAATAATAAATCTTCTTCCAATTCTAGTTTGAAACTCTGTGGAGTACCACAGGGTGATGACATCAAAACCTGAATGATTTTAAATTACCTGATTTAAAATTTTGACAAGACAGAAGTTGTAATCTTTGTACTAGAGTCCTCAAAAAAATAAACTTCTTAAAGGTATACTATGCAACCGGGGTTGATTTTCCAGCGAGGCTCCCCCCAGAGGGCGAAAGTAAAAGTGCACTGTCGTAAAGATACTCAGCTGTTCTGGTTTCTCCGTCAAGCCAGGCGCAGTTGTTTTGAGCTTAGCAGACAGGCAAACGCAACGAAAAGTGGAAAAAACGGCAGTACAAACAATGACTAACACAGTGAAAGTATGAACATCAAGCTTCCCGCAGCGCCATCTTGGCGAGGCGGCGGCCGCCTCGCCAGTTTTAGTATTATTATTATTATTTTTTTCTATGTTGGCGAGCCGCCGCCGCCTCGCCAAGCCGCGGCCTCGCCAGTTTTATTATTATTATTATTTTTTTTTTTTTTATGTTGGCGAGACGCTACCGCCGCCGCCTCGCCGCGGTAGCGTCTCGCCAACATAAAAAAATAAATAAAAATAATAATAATAATAAAACTCGATATGCTTGCATGTTTATTTGACGTTAACACGCGGTTCTTTGTTGTTGCTTTCACGCGTGCATATAGTGAATGGCAGGGCAAAAACACATGGAGTTCTCGCCGTAAAGCAAGACCGACTCTCGCGGTCTTGCACGAGACTTCTGAGCCTGTGAGTGCGGGCCGAGGGCTCTTGCAATTGCAAGTGCGGTATTTCCCCCACAGACCACCAGGGCGGCCGAGAAAACCTTTGTTCGACCTGAAATGACTCATTTAATCATCCAAAACGGTATGGAACACATTAATTAACTGAAAAATGTTGCATAGTATGCCTTTAATCACTTAATCTGGATGGCATTAAATTGGTCTCTGATAATAAAGTAAAAAACCTTAGTGTTATTTTTGATCAAGACATGTCATTTAAATCCCATATTAAACAGGTTTCCAGAGTTTCCTTTTTTCACCTTTGGAATATTGCCGAAATTAGAAACATTCTGTCCAGGGGTGATGCTGAAAAAATTAGTCCATGCATTTGTTACTTCAAGGCTGGACTATTGTAATTATTTTCTATCAGGAAGTCCACAAAATGCAGTTCAAAGTCTTCAGCTGATCCAAAATGCTGCAACAGGAGTTCTGATGAAAATCAACAAGAGGGATCATATTTCTCCAATTTTAGCTACCCTTCACTGGCTTCCTGTTAAATTAAGAATAGAATTTAAAATTCTTCTTCTAACGTATAAAGCCCTCATGAAGCTCCATCATATATCAGAGGTCTGATTACCCTGTATGTTCCTAACAGAGGACTTTACTCTCAGATTGCAGATCTACTGGTGGTTCCTAGAGTCTCTAAAAGTAGAATGGGAGGCAGATCCCTTAGCTATCAGGCTCCTTTCCTGTGAAACCAACTCACAGTTTTGGTCCGTGAGGCAGACACCCTGTCTACTTTTAAGACTAGGCTTAAAACTTTCCTTTTTGACAAAGCTTATAGTTAGAGTTGCTTAGGTTACCCTGAGCTACCTCTATAGTTATGCTGCTATAGGCTTAGGCTTCTGAAGGACATCAGGGTCTATTTTTCTTACTCTACTGAGTTCTACTGTTCTCCGATTTGCATTGGTTGATTGTTATTTCATCTTTTACCTTTATGTTCTCTGCCATTTTTTTTCTTCATAGTAGGTACACCTGGTCTGGTGTTCTGTTAGCTGTGACATCATCCAGGGAAGACAGATCACCCACTATTACCATCTAATGTAGAACAGATTACTGGATCAATGTGTGCTTCTGTGCTTGTTTGTCTCTCTTGTTGTGTCTCTGCTGTCTTCTCTAAGCCCCAATCGGTCGAGGAAATGACCGTTCACACTGAGCCTAGTTCTGCTGGAGATTTTCGTCCCTTTTAAAGGGGGAGTGAATACTGCTTAAGTGAAATCTGCTTCCTAAAATAGGAAACATTTTAACCAATCTGTTTTGATTGAATGGGGCTATTTCCTTCCCGTGAAAAGGGGAGATTTCCTCTCCTCTGTTGCTTCATGCTTGCTCAGTATGAGGAATTGCTGCAAAGCCATGGACAATGCAGACGACTGTCCCTGTGGCTCTACACTTCTTCAGAAGGAGTGACTTGTCAAGACTTGATGCAATCTACTGGATTTTCGTGGATAGGAAACTTTTTGACCAATCTGTATAATCTGACTGAATTTGTCTTTGGAAATGCCTTAAGATCACATGTAACATGAATTGCCGCTATATAAATAAAATTTAAATGAATTAAGAAGGAAATAGCATTAAGTGCTAGGGGATAATAACAATAGTCAGGTAAATCCTGGTTTGGGATACAGTTAAAGCAGTAATGAAAGAAAGACTCATTTCAAGAACTGCTTATGTGAAGAAGACAAAACAACAAAAATTTGATGAGTTGGAAAAAACACTTAGGAGAAAATAAAACAACAATAAGGGACTAATGATCAAGAACTGTCCAGACAAATGACAGTTATTAAAAATAACAAATTATATGATAAATTAGGAGATAGAGATAAAATTTAGATTTAACCGATAATTTGACTTATATAAACCAAATCCATAAAATCTTTGAAAACTATAATCAAATTACATAACCCCAAAACCAGTGAAGTATTACACAATATTTGACTGGTTTAGACCTGCCTTATGGGCCTTTCAGACAGGCTGCGACGACCGCACTGCTGCGCTGTGAAACCCATTCTTTTCAATGGCTTGCGCCGCGCCAGGGCGGTTTATCGCTGCGTCGAGCAAAGCGCAAGCACAGCGCAGCGCACCGCTTCGCGCGCCGCGCTCAAAGTTCAACATAGTTGAACTTTGAGCGCGGCGAGCGCGGCGCGCCGTGACGAATGCACGCGTTGCCATAGAAACCGCAAATGCGCTGCGCTGAACCCCGCGGCCAGCGCAGCGCAAATCGCGTCCTGTCTGAAAGGCCCTTTACCTAGTATTAATAGAAAATGACGCCTTAACTCCCCTATCACTCCAAAAGAACTGAACACAGCTATTGAAATCTGAAAACTAACAAATGCCCAAGTAGCGATGGGTTTTCAAATGAGCGGTACTACATTTTTAAGGAGGAGCTTGCTCCTGTTCTATTGTAGTCTTTTAATTGGACTCTGTGTAGAGCACAGTCTAGATTACAAACTCTATTTTTATAATATCTAGGAGAATGGAGCATTACCTTATGGATTTGATTCACGAAGATCAATTTATTAAAGACTTAGACAACTTTGTCATTTTGTATGTACAGAGTGCATACAGAACGAAATTTCGTTGCATAAAGCGTATAAGAGTATAGTGAGATTCCAGGTGGAATAAGGCAACATTACAATGTAAAAGTGCAGCAGTGATCAAAATGTAAACAATGCAGGAGAAAAACAGTGTGCAATCACAGTGTGCAGGAGAATGTTCAAACCATTTTTATGTGCAAAAATAATGGTGCAAAAAGGCATTTGTGCAAAAATGCATTTACGTTGCGAATACTAAAAGTTCGGCAGCATTGGTAATGCCAGGTAGAGATGCAGGTAAACAAATGTGCCAATGTGGTGCAGAGTCAAGTTTAGAGTTTAACAGTTCAACAGTCTGATGGTAAAAGGGAAAAAGCTGTTGCAGAACCTGGTGGACCTGCAGTGGATGCTGCAGAACCTCTTTCCAGAGGGCAGCAGGGAGAACAGTCCATAGTGGGGGTGTGAGGAGCCTCTGAGGATGTTACGGGCTCGGGACATGCAGCGCTGGGATGAAATGTCCTTAATGGAGGGAGGAGGAGCCCCGATGATCCTCTCTGCTGTCCTCACCACTCTCCTCACGTTCTTCCAGTCGGAGGTGCTGCAGCCTCCACACCCCACAGAGGGACAGCTGGTCAGAATGCTCACTATGGTGCTTCTGTAGATGGTTGTGAGGATGGGCAGGGGCAGGTGGGCTCTCCTCATCCTCCGCAGGAAGTACAGGCACTTCTGTACCCTCTTCACCAGTGATGTGGTGTTCACAGACCAGGTGAGGTTGTCCGTGATATGCACCCCCAGGAATTTGGTGCTGCTGACCACCTCCACAGCTGAGCTGTTGATGAGCAGTGGAGCGTGTCGAGGCCGGTTCTTCCTGAAGTCGACGATGATCTCCTTCGTCTTCTACATGTTCAGGATCAGGCTTTTGTCTCTGCACCAGCACACCAGCTGCTCCACCTCCTCTCTGTAGTCTCGGTTGTCGTCGTCTCTGATGAGGCCCACCACCGTTGTCGTCTGCAGACTTCAAAATGTGATTGGTGATGATCCCGGGGACGCAGTCGTGTGTCATTAGAGTGAACAGCAGGGGGCTGAGGACGCAGCCCTGAGGGGAGCCCGTGCTGAGTGATGACACCAGAGGTGTTCTGTCAGACCAGACTGACTGAGGTCTGTTGGTCTAGCAGCCAGTTGCGAAGGGGTGTGCTGAAGCTCAGATACTCCAGTTTTTCCACCAGATGTTGAGGAATGATGGTGTTGAACGCTGAACTGAAGTCCAGGAACAGCATCCGCACATGCGTGTTCTTCTCCTCCAGGTGTGCCAGGCTCAGGTGAAGAACGGAGGACATAGAGTCCTCAGTGCAGCGGTTCCGCCGGTGGGCTAACTGGAACGGGTCGAGTGTTGGGGGGAGACTGGAGATGATGTGTTCTTTCACCAGCCTTTCGAAGCACTTCATCATGATGGGAGTCAGTGCAACAGGCCGGTAATCATTAAAACAGGTGAATTGAGGTTTCTTTGGCACCAGAATGATGGAGGCAGACTTAAATCATGCTGGCACTGTGGCTTGGTCCAGCGAGATGTTAAAAATGTATGTGAGGACACCAGCCAGCTGACATGCACACTCCTTGAACACCCATCCAGGTATGTTGTCGGGCCTGGGGCCTTCCACAAGTTGACTCTTCTCAGAGTCTTCCACACGTCGACTGTGTCAAGGCAGAGTTCCTCTTCAGCTTTCACTGATGGAGTGCTGTTTAGTGCCTCAAACCTGCCAAATAAGTTATTTAGTCTGTTAAGGAAGTCGGCATCAACTACACCCACCGGGGGGAGGGGGGGGGGGGGGGGTGGAGAGGGTGTGTGGTAGTTTGTAATCGCCCGAATGCCTTGCCACATGATCCTGGTGTTGCTGCCGTCGTGTAAAAGATCCAGGATTTTCCGACTGTGGCTCCGCTTCCCTAACATAATGGCACAGTTCAAGTTGGCTCTCGCTGTCCTCGGTGCATCTTTGTTGCCAGACTTGAAGGCTGTGTTCCGTGCTCTTAGCATTTTTTTCTAACCCCCTCCGTAATCCAGGGTCGTTGGTTGGCCCGGATGATGACACACACACACATACACATATATATATATATATATATATATATATACACACACACACACACATATATATATATATATATATATATATATATATATATATATATATATATATATATATATATATGGTTGCTATGGTTACCTATCATCACAAATGTTCCAGAAATGAAGAACAACCCAACAAAAATCCTTTAAGCTGCAAGATATCTAAAAACAGTTTAAATTTTTTCCAAAAAACAACAACTTGTGATCCACATAAAGAAGGAATTGAAGTTCCTTCAAAAGATCTGCAGAACAAAAACAACAGAGCTACTCCCAAATTGCAGCCACCTTGAGCAGCACAATTCTTACGCAATGTCCGGGTTTCTCAAAATGTGTGTTTTGGCCTGTTTTTTTGTTTAAACAACTGAATGCCGATCTAAGAAACACCACTTGTGTATATGAGATTAAGAAGAATAGGAATGCTCTCTTTTAACATGTAATTTTGTTTTCTGTTGATCATGAACTCCAATTAACTCAATTAGGGAATTATCACTTGGACTCCTCTTGTTAAGAGCCAATTCCACTGACGCAACATTCTTTTGATTGCAGTTTTGGTTAATCATGATTTTCTCACCGTTGCTGATGTATTTCTAGTATTATTTGCACTCACTTATGCCTGACATCTAAGCTACTTAAAATGTTTGGTCAACATGTTAGACTTTATTCAGAAAGCCTTGATGGGTCAGAAGAAAGTTCAGGCCCAAAGTGCTGAGTCTTGAAAATTATATTTTGGCCAGGGTTCCTACAACGGAGATTACTACTACACTACCGTGGTAAAATAGGTACTTCTGTTTACTTTTTTTTTTTTTTAGTCTGGATACTTAAAATTAACCTGACAACAGCCAGCTCCATGTATCGCTCCGCCTAGCTCCACTCACATACATCTGGGACACGGCTCATTGCAAGTGATTTCCCCAACCAAATTTTTGGTCTGGCCAATCAGGACGCAGGGCGGGGTGTTTCATGGATGTGACGTAGTGGAGAAGCCACCGTGAGATTCCAACAACAATGGCGGCTCGCATCGAGGAAGCAAGCGTTAGCATTGATGCTGCTATTTCTTCCGTGTTGTCCAATCTAATCTAATATTGTTTCATTAAAAGAACATCAGAGATCGGCTCTGAAGGCTTTTGTTGGTGGAAACCATGTTTTCGCCCTTCTCCCGACCGGATTTGGCAAGTTTTGTTTTCCGGGGCGCGGACGCGCCCCGGAGCGGTTAGCGGGAACCATATAAGGAGGCCTTTAGTCCTCAACGCGGTCGGCCCGGGATCGAGTCCGACCCGCGGCGCTTTGCCGCCTGTCTTCCCCCCTCTTCCTGTCAGCTCACTGTCAATAAAACGCCTGCCACAACTGTGTTTCCCGCAGGAATTTGCTTATGCGAGGCGGACCGACTCGCGGAAAGGGGGGGGGGGGGCGGGGGGTGAACGACATGTTTTCCGCGGACCGGCTCGCGGAGGGGAGGGGGGGGGGGGCGGACGACACGTTTTCCGCGGCCGCCTCGCGGGTCCGCCATTACAGGTTTTTTTTTTTTTCCTGCGTCGGTCTCATCAGCGTCACGGGTTAGCTTCAGTGTGAGTGGTTGAAATAGCACGTCGATAAAGATGACAGACAAGTGGCTTATCCAATCATATGCAAGGAGTTTTGATAAGGCCCAGCCTTCAGTAAAGGCAATCCCTATCGCGGTGTCCCAGATGTATGTGAGTGGAGCTAGGCGGAGCGATACATGCAGCTGGCTGTTGTCAGGTTAACTTAAAATAACATATAATGGAAAAAATGTTAGCATTTCCAGACGGTTTCACACTTAAAATATCAAAAATGTAACATAAATTTCAAATAACTGGTGATTTTTAAGAGCAAACCTTAAAATAAAGGGCAGTCTCACCACATGTGTGACTTCTAGACCATCTCAGATCACTGTTTTGAGCTAGACCAATGGTTCTGCTTTAGATATTAAAATACAGAGACTCAATTTAGGGGATTGTGACAACCAAACACAAGCTGCTTTACAGAATCGGGAATTAGTGTAGGATAATTGTCATAATTTAGGAAGTTCAGAATTTTTTTAATGTACGTAGCTGGTCCTGATGCTAAAAAGCTGTACAATAACCCCTTATAACTTACTGCTGAAATCAGGGTGGGGTGTATCTTGAATCACCTCTTGAATTACTTATATCTGATATAAACTACAATGCATTTTATGTGCTCTAAAAAGTGTTTTTTTATGTCAAAAAATTATTGGTCCATTGTTTGTTGACAGCATGGTTGCACTCTATGGATGTAGTTGCGTAACAGTAATCCTTTATTTTGCAAAACAACTATACCATACTACCATATTGAGCAATAAACTCACTTTAAGAACTAGCTCTGTGTGTGCGTGCTGTGTCCGGGTTAATCCAAAGACAAATCATGACATTACGGACCGGCCAAAAGGATGAACTCGAGCACATACAGAGCTTGGTGCAGAAGCTGGCAGGATCTGCTCCGCCTCTGCTCGGGGACTTCATGGATGCCCCGCTTCCGGTTCATCTTGCCCTGGTCGCTGTGTGGCGACGCCCTGCCTCTGTCTGTGTTTCCCGGGATCGCTCTCCGTGAAGCCCGCCCCTGACGCTGCCCAGCATTTTAAGACGGCGCTTCCAGTCGTCGCTGCCAGCGTAACTGTTGCCGCTGCCCAGCATGTTTAGACTATGCTGCCCAGCGTTTTCTAGTTTCTGCTTTTGTTTTGAGTTATTTTTGGCCCTGGTGTTTTGAGTTACTTAACATTCTTTGGTTTTAGAGTATTTCAGTGTTCCTTAGATTTCTTAGAGTTCTTTAGTTTCGGTTGTTGTGTGTTCAAGTTCTGCTTAGATTAATTGAGTTTCTGTTTTGCTTTTGGTTTTATTTCTTTTCAGCTCTGTTCTATTGTTCTAGGTTTGCCTTTAGTTTTTCGAGTTTTGCTTCTGAATTCTAGTTTTTACCTTAGACTTCCTGTTGCTTGTGTTCTTATTTCTAGCTTTAGTTATCTGGTTTTTCATTAGTTTAGCTGTACCTGTCCTCGTCTCCCTGTTTTGCTTTGTTTTATAGTTTTGCTTTAGGTTTTGGTCCCCTTCCTAGTGTTCTGGTTTTGTTTTTTATTTTCTAGTCTAGTCCTGTAGTTCCTGTTTGGCCCAGTAGTTTCTGTTTTAGCCCTAAAGTACCTTTCTGGCCCAGTGGTTCCTGTCTAGTCCTGTATTAGTATTTTAGTCCCTGTCAAATTTGGTAGTTCTGGTCTTAGCCCTATATTTGTTTTTCTAAGTTTTGTTGTTCTATCCCCTTAATGTCTGTGTGTCTGGGTTCCTGCGCTGTCTGGGTTCCAGCGCTTTTAAGGTCCCTGCGCTCTTAAAAGGTCCCTGCGCTCCTTAAGGTCCCTGCATTTTCAAGGTCCCTACGCTTTTACTATTTTCTTATCTTAGTTTGCCCTGTTAGGTTAGTCTAGTCCTCTCTAGCCTTCCGTAGTTTTCATTTTGCTTGCTTCCCCCTGGTGTCTCTGTTCTGTTCCCCTGTTTCATGTCTTTCCCTGTTGTGTAGTCGCCAGAGTTCTCTGGCACTTGGGCTGCTGCCTGTGCCCTCTGGCGCGCCTGGCCTGCTGCTGCCTAGCCCTTTGTTTTAGTCCCCTGGCGCGTTAGGACACCCCTGTCTCCTAGTGTTCAGCTTTCATGTATCTCGGCGTGTTAGGACGCCCTCTGATCCCTGGTATTTTAGAAATTCCCCTCACGCCCTGGCAATTTCTTCCCTTGGCATGATTTCCATACGCCCGTTCCTTCCGTTGGCGTTTCCGTACGCCCGGTCTTTCCCCTTGGCGTTTCCGTACGCCCGGTCCTTCCCCTTGGCGTTTCCGTATGCCCGGTCCTTCCCCTTGGCGTTTCCGTACGCCCGGTCCTTCCCCTTGGCGCTGTCGTGCGCCCGTTCCTTCCCTTTGGCAATGTCGTGCGCCCGTTCCTTCCCTTTGGCGCTGTCGTGCGCCCGTTCCTTCCCTTTGGCGCTGTCGTGCGCCCGTTCCTTCCCATTGGCGCTGTCGTGCGCCCGTTCCTTCCCTTTGGCGCTGTTGTGCGCCTGTTCCTTCCCTTTGGCGCGGTCGTGCGCCCGTTCTTTCCCCTGGCGCTGTCGAGCGTCTGTTTCCTTTTCCAGCGTGTGCCGGCTTTTGTTCCTCCGTGTCCACTAGCCTCTGGGTTCCTCGTGTTCTCTAGCCCTTGGTCCTCCGTGTTTTCTAGCCTTAGATTCCCCATGTTCTCTAGACTTCGGTTCTCCGTGTTCGCTAGCCCTTTGGTTCCCAGCGTTCAGTCTGATTCTTGCCCACCGTCCTGGGCCCCCTCCACCCCACCCATTGTGGGAAGTTCTGGGCCGTCCGGTGTCCGGCCTTGGGGGGGGGGGGGGGGTACTGTCAGGATGCAGCTTGTAGGCTGCAGTCTGAGCCTCGCTGCCTCTCTCCCTTCCCTGCGCAGATTGATTAATTCCACCTGTCAGGCTGCAATCAACCTCCAACTGTTCCCACCTGTTTCCACCCCTATTTGTACTCACCTCAGTCCGTTCTTGCTCGCCGGTCCGTAGTGTTCTTCTCCTGCTCAGTCTCTGCCAGAACCCTGTATCAGCTCAGTTTTCCTGTTTTGGTCCGTCAGAAGACTTCAGCTTTATTCCAGCCAGCCTCAACCCTAGACATGCTTCTGTTCCAACTCAAGTTCTCTACTCCTATTCACGTCTCCTGGATTCCGTTCTGCTCAAGTTCCTGTGCTGTTCCACGGTCTCAAGTACCTGTGCTGTTCCACGGTCTCAACTTCTGCAGCTGTTCCACGGTCTCAAGTTCTGCAGCTGTTCAACGGTCTCAAGTTCTGCAGCTGTTCCACGGTCTCAAGTTCCGCAGCTGTTCCACGGTCTCAAGTTCCGCAGCTGTTCCACGGTCTCAAGTCCTCCGCTCCAGAGTTTCCTCCTGGTCAGTCACCCCACACTCCTCCTGTCAGCCAGCTTCTGCATGCTTCATCTCCATCCGTAAAAGACTCTGGTTCCTCTCGTCATCAATCTTCCATCCTGTTCAATAAACTCACTTTAAGAACTAGCTCTGTG
Organism: Fundulus heteroclitus; assembly: GCF_011125445.2. Lineage (NCBI taxonomy): Eukaryota > Metazoa > Chordata > Actinopteri > Cyprinodontiformes > Fundulidae > Fundulus > Fundulus heteroclitus. The sequence continues at coordinate 1,091,409 of NW_023397241.1, read as the reverse complement.
TGTGCGTGCTGTGTCCGGGTTCATCCAAAGACAAATCATGACAAGAACTATTATGATTATTATTTTAGTATAGTGCAATCCTGAGTTAAGCAGGATTATAGCAATATGAGTGCAGTGATAGCTCTGATTACATTTGAAAATCGTCTCCTTGCTGCAAACGAGAGCCACAGTTTAGGGGAATTTTACATATATCTGAAAAACATATGAACAGCATGGGACGGCTCAGGGATGACTGTGGAATACACGGTCAGTCAGCTCCCTCTGAGAAGCTCCGGTTGCAGAGAACACAGTGTAGCTAGAACGTGAACTGGCACCAGCGACAATCGCACTGGGGCTAGTAAAAAAAAAAAAATTGTACCGGGCAATTTAAACCCACTAATAAGCTACTCATCATCATGTGCCAGCAGTCAGTATGATCTCTGAAAACACACTCCCTCTGAATTCTTCCATTGCCAATAACCTTCACCAGTGCCAATGAAGTCATCATTCCACAATTGCGTGCAACTTTACGCAGGTACTTGTGGACATGTGCGAATGTCTCCACCTTAAGAACCTGATTTGTTAAGAATTAATCTGCTGATCCATTTTGCTCTGTGAGATTGAAAGAGCCCCTTACATCATGCATTACATGCATTTTATGCTCCTCGGCAAAAGACTGATGCCCATTTACAGCTACATGTGACAAAAACAGAGGAATACTAACAGTTTACATCTGATGGATGTTGTATCCTCAACCTTTTTAGGTGTGCAACATTATTGTTTAGGGGTAAATGGGATTTATTTGTACAGGTTTAAACTGTAAAAGCTCAAACTAATGAAAAAATATCAGATTTTCTGCTCCTTGAGTTACATAAAACTGAATGGAGTCATATTTTAGTGCATTTAGGTGAGTTTCACTATGTTGTGGTTTGTTATTACTTAAAACGTTTTTGTGGCTGCCGTACATTTTCACACCAGGTCAAAAGTTTACGTGGATTTCCACACTTGATAAAACTTTCATTTTTATATAAAACATTGTGCCACAGGTTTTTTCTGCATAAGTGTGCCTAATACACAAGGCCCCTGATGTTGGAGTTCAAAATTAAACATTTGTGAGAAGTACAACATTGCTAATATATAAATGTAAATTCATATCATTATGAAATCAAACTGTTTGCACATCCTGCTTTATATCACCTCTAATTGTTCCTCAAAATGTATTATTTGTGTCTGTCATACTGATTGCACTTCCAGTCCACAACAATTGGTAACAATGTTAAAAACAGTATAGTTTTAGTTCAAGGAGTCATTACCTGGGATTCAGATTTTTCATATTAAAACTTGCGGGTTGGGCCTAAGTTAAAACCTTCCAGAAAAGTAGGAGTGTGAAAGTGACTTGTTTTTTTGTGTGGGCTCCTTGTACAAACCATAAAAACTCCAAATAGCGCGCTCTCACAAAGCGAGATTTTGGTGCTGCTACTAGATTTACATCACTTGTGGAAGGACGCTAACCTAAGCCATGCCTTCCTCTTCCTCAATAGACTGTCTGTGCCAGCAGAACCCTCCCTTGAGCTTGCAACTTTTTTTGTATCCGCGTCACATTAAGCACCAGAGGTGGTTCGTTAACTTGGAACAGTATCAGGTGAAGATGGCATCAAGCCTGGGTTTGGAGAAATGGGCAATTACAACAGGGACTTCTGTTACCTTTTACTGGGGTTCTCCCTTTTCTGCTCACTTTGCTGACTGCAAGCGCAGAGCTTTTATTCTTGCCAGCGGCAGTGTGTGTGTGTGTGTGTCTCCTTTTCTCATGTGTCCTTTCTGGCAGTGTAGCATTACAATTACTTTTACAATAGTGTTCTGCTTTTTATATATATATATATATATATATATATATATATATATATATATATATATATATATATATATATATATATATATATATATATGTGTGTGTGTGTGTGTGTGTTGAGTGAGTGAGTGAGTGAGTGAGTGAGTGAGTGAGTGAGTGAGTGAGTGAGTGAGTGACTGAAAACAATCTATGACACACACACAAGTCAAAGGCTATGTTCACACAGCAGGTCTTGGTGCTCAATTTAGACTTTTTTGCTGAAATCGGGATTTTCTTTGAGGTGGCCGTTCATACTACTATTAAATGAGACCACCACAATACTGCTGTCGGAACGGTTCAAAACCAAAAAACGACCTGCATGGGCAGATAACAGAAAGAGACCTCAAAGACCTGCACACTGTTTGTGGTAATGGTGAATTGTTTCTAGAAGTGTACAATAAAGTTTTGTTAAAAAAAAACTTTAAAAGAAAAAAAAGTGCGGATACCGGCCAGCATCTCTCCTTACTATTATTTAGAAAGCTGATAAGCAATGGGAGCCGATAATGTTAAAACTCCATCATAGCAAAACAAAATAAGGTAAGAAGAAAGCAGCAGAGCTGTTAACAACGGTCTTTTGTGTAGGGCTAACTACTACTACTGTGTGTGGATGTGTAGTGAGATTCAGGAGAGTGACGTGAAAGAAGATGAACATGACTGTTCAGACTGTGGAAACTTTGAAACAAATCCAATATGTATCCGAATTAGTACCACATATAGAAGTGGCACAAATCGGATTTTTGGGAGGATGAAAAGATCGGAATTGGTCCGTTCACACTGCTGTGAAAAAGACAGATATGGGTCACATATGGGCAAAAAAAATCATATTTGGTTTGCATTTCTCTGCAGTGTGAACATAGCGAAATTCTTGTGCGTATACTTGTGAGAAATAAAAAAGGGTATGAAAAAGGTTAGAATGAGCCCTATTTAAGAAAATGTTTCTCCTAAAAATTACTAAACAAGAATTTAAAGACATTTTCAGAAGGAGAGTATATGTAAAATCCCAGGTTATGACTCCTTTAAACGTTTTACTGGATTTAATTTTCCCAGTCAATGCACTGTTACTGAACTCTTGTAGAAAGATCTATACGTCCTGGTCCTGCTGGGCATAATAAAAGATGGTCCAACTTTGATCACACATTCTGCCTCATCTTATAGCTTTAGTTACATATGTCAGGACCATTGAAACTATGTATGTATAGAATATTATTATTTAAGAATAAGATTTATATTTTATAAAAAATTTTATATGGACCCTCGCGACCCCAGCAGGGATAAGTGTGTCAGAAAATGGATGGATATTATATAGACAGCCAGTATATAGACATACCCACATGGAAAATGCATACCTGGTTCACATCTGCATTGCGGGGCAGGAAATAAACAATATTCTCTGTTATCCGTCTTGCTTGGCTGAATATCTTGAAGGTGTCGCTGGTTAAGGATGTTAACAAATGTTAATGAACGAAAATATTTGACCATTTCAATACTTTGACAAGCCAGTAATCATTGATCTTTTGTCATTTGTGGTAGAAAACAACTGACAACAGAAGGAAAAAGGTAAAATAAGTAGAGAGTATATAAAAATATACTTTTTATGAGTTTAAAGGTGCTGAAATTGATAAGAATAAAAAGTAGAAAAAAATGGCAACTGAACAAATGAAACATTTAAATTGGCATCACTTCAAAGGATATCCATCAGGTTCCATCATGGTTCTAATGTCAAACACATCCGCATTCAAATAGTCTGGTCCACCCCATGGCGGCGACAGGAAGACTATATCACCATGCAGAGTTGGTGCCAGCTGAAGAAAATCTCCTTGCAGGAAGTCTATTCGGTCCACTACATTGTAGACAACAGCATTGTTTCGAGCCATGTCCAGCCGATCTGCATCTATATCAATAGCCAAGACTACAAGAACCAAAGAACAGGATTACTTAGAAATTTTACCTAGGAACTATAACCTGAAGTTACTGTTTTGCCATTACGTATGTTTTTAAGCGATTTAATGTTTATTAAATAACTAATTATTACGTGAATAGTTGAAAGCAAGATTCAGGGCAAGACTAAGAGCAAACTCTGCACGCATACAGAAAAAAATTGTGACAACTTCTCTTCAAGTACAATCATTTATTAACAGAAACAAATGCACATCCAGGGAACACTATTATAGAATGTTGTTTAACTGAATTAACACTTTATTTAAATCAACATATCTTCTCTACTAGGCAAGTGAAACTTAACTAAAACTACTAAGCAAAATAATAAAAAATAAAGAAACTAAGGAACTATGTACAAACAAAACTGCAGACCTAAGTTAGAGAACCAAAGTTTATCTTAAAGAATAAGGAATGAGGTTGAATTAGCTTAACTAATTTAGAACATTTGGTCTGTGTTCAACACATTCATTACTGTAATTATTTCTCCAGAAGTAATTTCGACTCAAACTGGTAACTTAAGAAGCTAGAGTGCACTGTAACTGGACGATCGACTGGAAATTATGTGTGTCGGGGCACATTCGGCCCATGTTGCCATTAATTGGATGAGTTAATCTTAAGTAACACAAAACCCCATTAGATTCAACATTAATGTTCCCTATAAATGCTGTACTAACAGTCTTAGCATTATCAGATGATGGTAGAGTGAAACAAAACAAGCATTATGTTTAGCAAGGGTTAGTATTGTGGAATTAAAAAGGCTAATAGCAGCTAATGCTAGCGGACATTCATAGTTTATTTAAAAAGACACTTAAGCTATATTTTGTTGTAATGAGCGGACTGGAAAACACAAACAATAAAGTCCCATTGGTGTACAAAACCCTTAAGGAAATAAAGTTTGTCATAACCTTAGAACACAACCCAGAACACCTCAGCGTAGCTTTGTTTCAAGATTGCTAGCGGGAGCTTAGCCTGTTAGCTCCAGGTCTTAACCTCAGTCAAATCTGCACACATTTCACTGACTTCACGTGCTCACACACAACACATGACATTTCTCACGCATGAAAATAACAAAGCCCTACTGGGCTGCGGATGATCCGTTTACAGCACTATTCATCCACACAGGGTTCCAGAAGTCCACTGGCATGGGGGTTGCAACAATGACCTATATTATACACTGGAGTGCTAATCGCCCGCCGTTAGAACGAGTCGCTTTGAAGCCACCAACCGCAAGAGAGATAGATAGAGAGAGATAGATAGAGAGAGAGAGAGATAGAGATGACAGAGACAGAGACGACATAGACAAGAGAGACAGAGAGAGAGACAGAGACACAGAGAGAGACACACAGAGAGAGACAGACACACAGGAGAGACACACAGATAGACACACAGAGAGAGACACACAGAGAGAGAGACAGACACAGAGAGACACACAGAGAGAGACACACAGAGAGAGAGACAGACACACAGAGAGGACACACAGAGAAGAGAGCACACACATAGAGAGACACACAGAGAGAGATGACAGACACACACAGAGAGAGACACACAGAGAGAACACAAGGATAGAGACACACAGAGACACACAGAGAGACAGGAGACAGATACACAAGACATAGAGGAGAGACAGAGACACAGAACACAGTAGACATATAGAGAGAGACAGAGACACAGAGACACAAGACAGATATAGAGAGAGACATAGATGAGAGATAGAGAGATAGATAAATAGATAGATATAGAATATATATATATAGATATATATATATATATATAATATATACATATATATATATACATATACACATATATACATACATATATACATATACACATATATACATACATATAGGTAATCATGTTTGGCATCCTCCCAAACATGTTTGGCATCCTCCCAAACATGATTACCTCGTCCTCAGTAAGTGAGGCAGCATTGGAGGAATCCTTAGAACCTGCGCAGTGTCTGAACTGTTTAAAAGCAGTAGAGCTTTCTGAGCTATCTAAAATTTTAGCTTCATCTAAACCTTCTACCTGTATGTTAGACCCAATCCCAACCAAGTTGTTTAAGGAGGTATTCCCTCTGATCAGTGGTCCTATTTTAGACATGATTAATCTATCCTTGGTAAATGGATATGTACCACAGGATTTTAAAGTAGCTGTTATTAAACCTTTACTTAAGAAACCATCTCTTGATCAAGATGTGTTAGTAAATTACAGACCTATATCTAATCTTCTTTTCTTATCTAAAATTCTTGAGAAAGTAGTTGCTAATCAACTATGTGAACATTTACAAAGTAATGACCTACTTGAGGAGTTTCAGTCAGGCTTCAGAGCTCATCATAGCACTGAAACAGCTCTGGTGAAGGTCACCAATGATATTCTCATGGCCTCAGATAATGGACTTGTGTCTATACTTGTCCTGTTAGATCTCAGTGCTGCATTTGATACAGTTGATCACAACATTCTCTTACAAAGACTTGAGCATACTGTAGGGATTAAGGGAAAAGCATTAGGCTGGTTTAAATCTTATCTGTCGGACAGATTCCAGTTTGTTCATGTTAATAATAAATCTTCCTCAAACTCTAGGGTCACTTGTGGAGTACCACAGGGTTCAGTCCTTGGACCAATTCTATTTACTATATATATGCTTCCGATTGGCAAAATTATCAGACAGCATGGGATTAATTTCCACTGTTATGCTGATGACACTCAGCTATATTTATCCATAAATCCTGATGAATCCAATCAGTTACTTCGACTGCAGTCATGTCTTGATGACATCAAAAGCTGGATGACTTTAAATTTCCTGCATTTAAATTCTGACAAGACAGAAGTTGTAATCTTTGGGCCAGAGTCTTCAAAAAATAAAGTTCTTAATCAATCCCTTAATCTGGATGGCATTAACTTGGCCTCTGGTAATAAAGTTAAAAATCTTGGTGTTGTTTTCGACCAAGACATGTCATTTAAATCCCATATTAAACAGGTTTCTAGAGTTTCCTTTTTTCACCTCCGGAATATCGCCAAAATTAGAAACATTCTGTCCAGGAGTGATGCTGAAAAACTAGTCCATGCATTTGTTACTTCAAGGCTGGACTATTGTAATTCTTTACTATCAGGAAGTCCACAAAATGCAGTTCGAAGTCTTCAGCTGATCCAAAATGCTGCAGCAAGAGTTCTGATGAAAATCAACAAGAGGGATCATATTTCTCCAATTTTAGCTTCCCTTCATTGGCTTCCTGTTAAATCAAGAATAGAATTTAAAATTCTCCTTCTAACGTATAAAGCCCTTAATAATCAAGCTCCATCATATATCAGAGCTCTGATTACCCCGTATGTTCCTAACAGAGCACTTCGCTCTCAGACTGCAGGTCTGCTGGTGGTTCCTAGAGTGTCTAAAAGTAGAATGGGAGGCAGATCCTTTAGCTATCAGGCTCCTCTCCTGTGGAACCAACTCCCAGTTTTGGTCCGTGAGGCAGACACCCTATCTATTTTTAAGAATAATCTTAAAACTTTCCTTTTTGACAAAGCTTATAGTTAGAGTGGCTCATACCCTGAGCTATCTCTATAGTTGTGCTGTGATAGGCCTAGGCTGCTGGAGGACATCAGGGTCTAATTTTCTCACTCTACTGATTTCTACTGTTCTTCAGTCTACTGTTCTCCAGTTTTGCATTGTATTACATTGAAATGACTGTCGTCATTTCAGCTTTTAACTTTTTGCTCTCTCTCTTTTTCTTCATAGTAGGTACACCTGGTCTGGCGTTCTGTTAACTGTGACATCATCCAGAGAAGACGGCTCACCCGCTACTACCATTTAATGTAGAACAGATTACTAGATCAATGTGTGCTTCTGTGCTTTTTTGTTTCTCTTGTTGTGTCTCTGTTCTGTCTTCTGTAACCCCAGTCGGTCGAGGCAGATGACCGTTCATACTGAGCCCGGTTCTGCCGGAGGTTTTTCCTTCCCGTTAATGGGTGGTTTTTCTTCCCACTGTCGCTTCATGCTTGCTCAGTATGAGGGATTGCAGCAAAGCCATGTACAATGCAGACGACTCTCCCTGTGGCTCTACGGTTCCCCAGGAGTGAATGCTGCTTGTTGGGAGTTGATGCAATCAACTGGTTTCCTTATATAGGACATTTTTTACCAATCTGTATAATCTGACCCAATCTGTATAATATGATTGAACTTGATTTTGTAAAGTGCCTTGAGATGACATGTTTCATGATTTGGCGCTATATAAATAAAATTGAATTGAATTGAATTAAATACACATATATACATATATATATATACCAGTGTTGTAGTCAAGTCACTATGCCTCGAGTCCGAGTCCAGGTTCGAGTCACCAGTGTTCAAGTCCGAGTCAAGTCCAAGTCATTAAAAAAAAAATCCGAGTCGAGTCCGAGTCGAGTCCACTACTCATCCGAGTCAAGTCCGAGTCGAGTCACTATTGACGTGTGATGTATGACATGAAGCAGTAACATTTCATTGCACTAATAACTCTTTCGCTGTAGTTACCCTTGGTTTTACTAGGTAAAACTACTGCTTTTTCCAAGTGTAAGACGTCTCCTAACCATGGTTTTTAAACATTGTTGTTATGGAACGTGCAACAGCGACTCGAGGTGCGCTGATAGGCTGCATATGAAGGATGTTAAAGCCGCAAGCGGCGTCGATCGGTCCTCGCAGCCAAGCGCGCTCCGGCCTATTGGCCACCGCAGCGGTGCCGGCCGGCGGACGGGGTTCGCGCACCGACGCGGTGCAGGCCGGCGGGCGGGGTTTGCGCACCGCCGCGGTGCCGGCCGGCGGGCGGGGTTCGCGCACCGCCACCGCAGATGCTGTTACGCATTTTCCTCGTCCGTCCACCGGGCGATTCCCACAAACGCGTTCGGCAGCGTTCCCCCATTACTCACAACAAATCTGGTGCAGATCGGTCGATGCAGCGAGGAGATACAGCCGTTGGATAATGATAATGCATTTGGCCACCGGACCGGACTAAATTGTTCGGCGGGCCGGAAAATTTATACCGATTCCTAGACGGTGACTACAAACAGAAAAAAAAAACGGCCGATGATGCCATGAACGCCGATCAGGAGAAAAACAACGACTTACCTTCCTATCAACTTGGCCAGTTTTCCAGTCTTTCCGAG